>NW_027189137.1:3037575-3127575 GCF_040958095.1 Procambarus clarkii | reverse complement strand
TGAAGTCTTTGAAAATGTAATAAGTTTTACGAAACGTGCCCGTGTCGCGTCAGACTAGAAATAAAAATGAATTTTGGAGAAGTGATTTTTGATTTACCTCCAACAGTGAAGCGTAATGTACGAAAGATTGAGAAAATTCGTGTTAGAATTATTAATCTTACTTTTTCGGTCATATTTAATAATATATGTCTACAGGAAAGACTGCTACCAAAATATACTAATATATAATATATATATATAATATATATATAATATATATATAATATATATATATATATAATATATATATATATATAATATATATATATAATATATATATATAATATATATATATATAATATATATTTTTTTTTTTTTTTTTTTTTTTTTTTTTAAAGTTTGTGAGGGTACCACCTCTGGTGCCAATGTGGGGACCCATAGCCTCGGAGAAGAAAATAAAAATTATTCAGAGGAGACCTTGTGGTCTCTCACTGAACACTAATATTATCCTCTCCTACCACCCCCATTCTTTTGTATGTACACATATATATTTACTTTATTTGAACTTTGTTACAAAAAAGGAGTTACATATGGGTTACAAAGATGGTTGTCATAGGTTGTCGAGTTCCTCCAGCTCCTCAGATGGCGGGCAGGAACCCTGGATGCAGTGCGCATTTCCCCTCTGTATCGCCACACTGAGGCGCTGGAAAAGAAAGCTTGCAGCTCTCGGGTCCCTTGTTGTTTCAATGAGCCTAGAACCCAGTTCCTTCAAAAAACTGGTAGCACTTTTACCCCAGGCGCCGAGCGTCTCAGAAGCAATGGAGACAAAATTGTAGTGGTGATCCAGTTCTCTATACTTACGGGATTTGGCTGCTTCCCTGTGGGTGGCAGCGCCACCTGGTTGTGCAACACTGAGGTTAATGTAGGTGTTAGCCAGGGTTGATACGCACGTGTAGTCCCATACCAACTGCTTGCCATTCTTCCAGGGGTTCACTGTGATACCATCCGGGCGACCAATAAGAGCATCAGAGTTACGGGGCGTTAGGTAACGGGGCTCTCTTTCAGCTGGGCATCCAGCTGTAGTGAGGCTCCTCTTGATGATGTCGTTAACTTCACTGTGCCTTGAGTGCCATCCCCCTGTGCTTTGGCAGAGTAGGCCATGGTGACCGTACCTGTCAGCCACCACCTCGCCGCAAATACACCTATATCTGGTGTGGATTGGGGCAGCAAGGCGGAGGGCCACAGCAATTCGGAGGGCGTGTGGTGTGAGACGCGTGCCAGTTGCCGACATTGGGGTTGCTAACAGGAAATCCCCTGCATGTGGTGCTGCTACTGCTGTGAGGCGAGCAATGTCGTGTTGTGTTGTTGCAGCACCCAGGCACTCTGCAGCAACTTGGTCTACAATGGGACCATCCCAGCTGGATTGCTTGTGGGATTTTGGGGATGGTGGTTGAGGTGATTGGCCTGCACGAGAGGCCCACTCTGTGGCACAGCGTGTAAAATTGGGATCATGTACACCTGCCAGCTGATGTAAGTGGGCAGGTAGAATTTCCTTCACAAGGTCGTCGGATGCTGATAAGGAGGACAGGAAGGCTGGAACAGCGATTTGCGTTGCTTTTCGAACTCCGAGGCCCCCAAGTCTTACGGGAAGAGAGGCTTGTTTCCACTGTAGGTCATCGAGAGAGAGGTTAAGGGCTTTTTCTAGCATTGATTTCAGTAACAGGTCATACTCACTTAGTTTTTGGCTACTGTAAGATGGTGAACACCTCAGAAAGTAGGTTAACCTGGGGAGGGACAGACATCTGGTGATGAGGTAGAGTGCATCATGAGCATCAATATCCTCAATCCTCCCATCCATCCTCTTAAGGTCGGCGATTTTCTTATCAAGGACCTCATCGATGGCTTTCAACCCCAGGGGAGCTCCTAGGAGTGTGCTGTCTTCAGGTTTAGTTTTATGGATATTTGGCAGAAGACCCTCTATTCTCTCTACGATGCCCTGGTTGGAACATATTATTTCACATTTAGAAGGGTTCAGGGTGAGGCCTAAAACTGCACCTTGCTCCTGGATTTTTCTGATGTCCTCCAGGAGGGAGTCTTGGGAACCAGCTAGGGTACCATCATCCAAGAACCAGATGTTAAGCTCGCTGGACAGGACCTCTGTGACTTGTTTGATGACTAAGCAGAAAAGGAGAGGAGCGAGGGGGTCACCCTGTTGGACGCCTTCTCGCGAGTCAATTTCATGTTCGCCAAAAAAGTAGCTTAAGATCCATACTGTAGCATGAATGTACAAAAGGGTAGAGGGAAGGGAAATGACTATGAACCGCACGGAGTACAGCATCCCTCCGCACCAAATTGAAGGCATTTTTGAAATCTAGCTTGATAAGGGCCTTTTCGTCTGTGATGTTGGCGATGAAGGCTCGAGCTGCATGGGCTGCCGCCTCACACCCTTGTGGAATGCCAAACCCGAGCTGTTTTGGCTTCAGCATGTTGGCCGCTGCATCACTAACTGTTCTTGCAGCTGCCTTTGCGACGAGACGCCGGAGAGAATTGCCCACAGCTATTGGCCTGATCCCTCCATCCTTTTTCTTTAGAGCACAGAGAGATGCTCCAAAAAAGATAGGTCTTATGGACGCTGGTATGTTGCCAGCTAGACATGTGTTGGTGAATCTGGTTAGTTCCACCAAGAGGATCTTTGCAATGTCACCCAGTGCAGGGTTGAGCATTTGCTTGAGGTGGTTGGGTTTTAGTCCTGTGAACCCACCTGCTGATCCTGTAGGGAAGGACATGGCTGCTTTATGGACCACAGATTCAGCCACCCAGAGAGGTTCTGCTCCGGTAGCCCCCACTTGTACAATGTCGTCCTCACGCGGAGCCCTGGGTGGGTGTTTCTCCCTTAGGGCTTGAGCTGTTGCGGCATCTCTGTCGGCAATTGAGTCCTCACTGGTGATGACTCTTATTGCGCCAATAGTGTTTCCTTCTTCAATTTTCTTGGTGACTGATGTTCTGATTTTTGATGTCTCGGATATGCCACTGTTGCTCTTCCTGCCGTGGGTGTTTCTCGCGCGAGTGGGAAGGCGCACCTGGTTGTCCTCCCTGGGAAAATCATTTATAGCTTTGATGACTGAGGCAGCTAAGGTTTTGTCTCTCCTTGCAGGGGTGGCTAGACATATGTTGCCAAACATTAGGAGGTTGTGCCATGCTTGGGTCGTTCCAGGAGAGTCGTTGACCTTTCTCAGGAGGGCAGATAATTTGGCCTGCTGCATGGGGGCGGGCTGCTTTAGGGATGTGTTGCAAGGTTCTGGCCGATGTTGCTTTGATAGCTTCTAATAAATTTTCTGTGGGAATGAAGGTCTGGGAGGTGTTTTGCCTTACGGGCGGTGTGGGCTGTTGATTGGTGTTCTCCCTGGGAGGGCGCCCAGAACCCAAACACCTGGCTCCGTCGTGGTAATGAATGCGCACATTATCGTCACTCAACCGGATATAGCATACCCGGTCACACGTCTGACATCTACCTTGTCTACCCCTGTTTGATGGCTCATCTTGGCTTGGAGAAGCCTGGCTATCTGTTGGGAGCTGCGACATGGGCGGGCGCTGGGCTGGCGCTGGGCGGGCGCTGGGCGGGAAGGTGGACGGCGGGTGGAGACTGGAGGGTGGGCGGCGGTTGGAGGCTGGGGGGGTGATCAGCTGGCCGTGGCACTTACTACTCAGGTGAGTGGTAATACATATACCACCTCTATACATTGTGTGGGTATACACCCACTACACAATATGTGGGTATACATTGGGTGGGTGGGTGGCGTAGACACACATGGGAGCCTCCCGGCTTCTATGGGCGGGTGGCAAGGTGGCCTCGTGGGTGGGGAGGCGACGTGGTGGGGTGGGGTAGGAGGGGGAAGAGCAGGTACTTCCCGGCCTGGGCGCTGGGTGGGGGCGGGGGTCAGGGCGACACTAACACTGGTATAATTTCCCCGTATATCACTGCACAATAATGAATGAATCACACACTTGTAATCTGACTCACTGCACGTGTGATGTACTCACAATATGATAGATATGTTGCGCCAATTATCGCTGACAACGTAACTTGTTCAGCAAAACTTTCAAAAAAGAAAAACACAAAACACTGTTTGGCACACGCGTAACCCCCACCTCTCTCTCCTGACCACACAACACCCCTCACTCACCCCCCACCTCCCCTCACTATGGGAGGCCTGCAGGGTCCATCCTGGCCCCTCACTCCAGCCTCCATAATAATATTATATTAGCCATTATTATATATAATATATATATATATAATATATATATATATAATATATATATATATATAATTTATATATAATATATATATATATATAATTTATATATATATATATATATATATATATATATATATATATATATATATATATATATATATATATATATATAATTTATATATATATATATATATATATATATATATATATATATATATATATATATATATATATATATATATATATATATATATATATATTAGTGTATACTGGCAGCAGGTTTTCTTTCAAACATGTTTCATTGAATATGACCGCATATTCTGTATTTATTATTTTCTGGTTTAGGGCTTCTATCCCTCTAACTATTTTCTTAGCATCAGGGCTTAATTGAAATAGGAGTTCTCCAAAACTCATTTTCGTACTTTTAAGGTGAAGAAAAGAAGTGATTTACTATAGAGTGTATTACACTTATTTGTATAATTTGCACGACGTTTCGAACCTCCATGGTTCATTCTCAAGTGAACAGATCTTACAATACTAGTTGATTTTATACCCGCATTAGGTCAGGTGATAATACAATGAAGGTGAAAACATGGGGGGATACATAAGGGATAAACATAGGGGCTGCAGAAGGCTTATTGGCCCATACGAGGCATCTCCTATCTAAACACAAAGATTAATCCAGTGTAATTGGCCTGTTATGTTGGACATTGTCTTCTGTGTTGGCATCGATATGTTCTTGTCTTGTCCTTATATATATATATATATATATATATATATATATATATATATATATATATATATATATATATATATATATATATATATATATATATATATATATATATTTTTATATATATATATATATATATATATATATATATATATATATATATATATATATATATATATATATATATATATATATATATTTATATATATCCACCTTTCTTTCTCTCCGTCCATCTGTACAGCCTTCTATCCTTCGTTCATATCCATCAGGTTCTTTCTATTCATCTATTGTTCTATCTATCTATCCATCTATCTATCCATGCACCTACTGATCGTTCTATCCATTCATCCACCCAATTATCTCTATTTATCTATCCCATGTAATTAATCTTCAATCCATATCCATCTTGCTACCTATACGTCCATCCATATATTCATCTATCTGTCCTTCCATTTTCCTGTCCAACCATCTACTCATCTGTCTATCTATTCATCCATTTATCTCTCCATCTAACCACTCATATGTCTACCTATGTATCCATACATGCATCTACCTATTCATTACACAGTGAGTAATCACACTCGCGTGATGCATCAATGAGAAAATCCGTAGGAGCCAGTGACATAGGTTCGAACCTATGCGCTAGGTGTTCCCAGGCACACTCTCTAGAAGAGTAAGCGACGACAAGGTCAAAAAGGATTACAAGCTGAGGTACTACTGCATGAGGACTTCTAGGACTTCTGAGGCTTCCACTGAACCACGAACCAGAGTTTCGCACAATCCCCCCCATGCACTCTGGCTCTGTCATCTCGAAATGTTCTACCTCTGACGCTCCGCCTTCAATACAAAGAGAGCGTGTGCCTGGGAACACCCAGCACATAGGTTCAAACCCGCATCACAGCTCCTACGGATTATCTGTTTATTCATTTGTCTATCCATCCATCCCTTTATCTACTGTCTGCCTCATTCTCTTCCTCTATCTTTGTCTCTTCCTCGCTCTGTCTGTCTCGAGCTATGTTTTTGCTTCTGACTTTCTGTGTGTTTCTGTCTCTATCTTTTTCTCTGTCAATCTCTGTCTTAAAAATAATAGAATTATCTAATGTGTAGGTAGTTGGCAGTGACAGCAGTTCAGTGGTGTGAAGTACTAGAAAAACAATAGTTATCCTTACCATGGTAAAGAGCAGTTCCTTGAGAAACTTTTGCCACTGTGGGAGAATTGTCCGTTTGATGCTAGTATGGGCAAATTATTCACAGCAGGAATTTTCTGTTAATTTTTTCAAAATCAATGAATTATGGTGCAGATTACTATAACACAACTTATTTTAAAACTTTAGCCTCCAACTATGAACAGACAAACACTTTCCCCTATGGTATAATTATAAAATATAAATATTACATTTTGACCCATGATAAGTGTGGTGTTGTGTGATATGAGTGTTGTATAATGTTGGGATGCATAAGTGTGACTCTTACGGCCATTATCTGTAGCGTTGACGTCTGCTCCAGCGTCGAGGAGGATCTTCACAGTGTTGTCGTGACCACCTTCGGCTGCCCCGTGAAGGGCTGTCATGCCTGTCAACAGATACCACAATTGTTATTATGCATAAACCGTCACGATTCCAGTAATTTATGTAAAATATTGAAATAAGTTGTTCTAGTTGACCATTTTTATATACTAGTGAAGTATACCGATTTTAAGCTTTTATGTATAAATATTTTCACTGTAAATTTAAGAGAGGAAGATCAATTTACAATTAATAAGAATAGATCACCATTAAAATATCCGACATTTCACCAGTTCTTATTTGATAATTTATAACTTGTGACGAGAGCGACAGTGGTGCTATTGTCATGCCCGAAACACTGAGTGTATTAGTGGCTTGAGGCATTGTATTTACTTGTCCTACCTAGAGATACAACATTTTTCTTGTATACCATTTTGTATGTATGTACTTTCCCCTAATAAATATTATTATTATTTTTATTAACAGAAGAAGAAGAAGAGCATTATGCAGAACCCAACAATAAATGACTTTACTAAGTGTGAACCGCTAGCTCCAGTCTTGCCATCGTCAGTTAATCAATATAACCTTTATAAGCAACATACGCCATAAATGTTTGGCAATAAAATGTTGGCAATACTAGTTCGAGGAAAGAGAAACATTGTTGCCATCACCATTCAACCAATATATTCATAAATGGTATGTAACTAATGATATATGAGAATGGCGGATTGAGGCACGAGGAACATTATTGTCGTCATCAGTTAATAATGAGCTTAACAGATATTCTGAACACCACCTATAGTTATCTTACCATGCAAGCTTAAGGCATGAGCAACACGCCTGATAAATCTATATAAATGTAAATGTTCGTTTGTTCAAAATCGCTAATCTCCGAAAGTTCTTCACCGATTGCTTCGAAATTTAACCACAACGTTTCATTCGCATCCGAGGTTCTTTTTTATATATATACTATATAGATGTCACGTCTGTGCCGGGAAAAAATATGTTTTTTTTTCAGATTTTTTCAAGTTTTTTCATGTGAGGGAAATCATCGAAACCTCTTTACCGATTGCTCTGAAAATCTGACACACCGTTGCATTCGAATAGGGGCGTGTTTTTATGTACCTACTATATACATGCTACTATACTATACTATATACATACATACGGTGGAATTGAGCTGTGCTATTTACAATACCGTTCATTTCGTAAGTGTAAGTATAGATGCCACACCTGAGACAGGTAAAAACAATCATTTTTTAAGAAACAGCGCCATCTGTTGCACGAAGAGCAGCACACGCTATAATAAATATGTTACTATTCCATTTCAATGTTTCCGATTGCATTGACAAATTGAATTTTCGTAGATTTCGATTTATTTTCAATTTAATTTATTTATTATGTGTGACAGTGCGTGAAATTGAGCAGAGTTGATTACAATACCATTAATTTTGTGAGTATACGTATAGATGCTACACCTGTGACAGGTAAAAACATGCTTTTTGTTTAAAAACAGTGCCATCTATTGCCCGTAATAGCAACATGCACTATCCTAAATATGTTACGATGCCTTTCAATATTTCCGATTTCATTGATAAATTGAATTCATAAATTTTGATTCATTTTCATTTTGGTTTAATTATTTTGTGTGACATTGCATTGGAATTAAGCTGTGTTATTTACCATACCGTTCATTTTGTCGGAATAGTTTACTTTTTATATTTTTTTCATTTTTTTTTCTTTGTGTTTTATCTGGGTTTTTTTATATATCAGTAATGGGAACATCAGATCATTTGATGTTCCCAATTTTCTGATGGGAACCTCAGATCATTTGGGAATGCATCGGACGAGGGAGTGGGGAATGGTGTATTACTATAACTATGATATCCTGCTTCACACTAGTAGTCTTTATCTAACTATACTGACTCGAGAAGAGGAACATTGTGCTATCATTGTTAGAAAAAACAAGATGATCGCTGAGGATATCCATCATCAACCAAGCAGGTATATGATCACACAAGCTTGAGACAAAGAAAACAAGGAGTTGACAATGTTAGTTAAACAATATTACTAATAAAGATATTATGCATCCTACCAGTCGTTATCTGAACAAATCTTCTTAAGAGTGAAGCAAACATGTGTTAATTATGTCAATAAAACTTCATTATAGTTCTTGAATCCCAAAATTATTAGCTGACTATAATGGATTGAGACAAAAGCAAGATGGTTTTTACTATTTACTGTTATTCATGACATCTACATGTACATTATCTATACAACACAAGTCACTATATGACTATACCAACCTGCAACTACAACAACAAGGATGTTCAAGTTGTAGGTTATTATGGTCCTTGTTGCACTTTCACTTTTATGGAGAAATTAAACTCCAGCATACTATTGCCCGTAAGAGTTAGATTTTATTGATACCGAACAAATTTACACACACACACACACAAGGCTCTGTACTCGGTCCTATCTTGTTTCTGATATATGTAAATGATCTCCCGGAGGGTATTGATTCGTTTCTCTCAATGTTTGCGGACGATGCTAAAATTATGAGAAGGATTAAAACAGAAGAGGACTGTTTGAGGCTTCAAGAAGACCTAGACAAGCTGAAGGAATGGTCGAACAAATGGTTGTTAGAGTTTAACCCAACCAAATGTAATGTAATGAAGATAGGTGTAGGGAGCAGGAGGCCAGATACAAGGTATCGTCTGGGAGAGGAAATTCTTCAGGAGTCAGATAAGGAAAAAGACTTGGGGGTTGATATCACGCCAGACCTGTCTCCTGCAGCCCATATCAAGCGGATAACATCAGCGGCATATGCCAGGCTGGCCAACATACGAACGGCATTAAGAAACTTGAGTAAAGAATCATTCAGAACTTTGTATACCACATATGTCAGGCCAATCCTGGAGTATGCAGCCCCAGCATGGAGTCCATATCTAGTCAAGGATAAGACTAAACTGGAAAAGGTTCAAAGGTTTGCCACCAGACTAGTACCCGAGCTGAGAGGTATGAGCTACGAGGAGACACTACGGGAATTAAACCTCACTTCGCTGGAAGACAGAAGAGTTAGGGGGGACATGATCACCACATTCAAGATTCTGAAGGGAATTGATAGGGTAGATAAAGACAGTCTATTTAACACAAGGGGTACACGCACAAGGGGACACAGGTGGAAACTGAGTGCCCAAATGAGCCACAGAGATATTAGAAAGAACTTTTTTAGTGTCAGAGTGGTTGACAAATGGAATGCATTTGGGGGTGATGTGGTGGAGGCTGACTCCATACACAGTTTCAAGTGTAGATATGACAGAGCCCGATAGGCTCAGGAATCTGTACACCTGTTGATTGACGGTTGAGAGGCGGGACCAAAGAGCCAGAGCTCAACCCCCACAAACACAACTAGGTGAGTACAACTAGGTGAGTACAACTAGGTGAGTACACACACACACAGCAATTGGAGGACAAGATTATAGTAGTAGTCAAATATAACTCCCACCAAACGACAGAAGATGGAAACAACATTGCCACCATTAATATAATAGAGAGAGAGTAGCTTCTATCGCTAACTGGAACGGATCCAGACTACTAATCATGGAAGACTTCAACCACGGGAATATAGAGTGGGAGAACAGAGACCCACATGGAGGACCAGACACATGGAGAGCTAATCAGCTGGACGTGGCAACAAGAAACTTTCTAAGCCAACACATCAAGGGACCGACAAAAATTAGAGAGGACGAACCAGCTATACCTGATCTAATATTTACTGTAAATGAGTCGCATATAAGAGAACTTATGTTAGAAGCCCCCTTATGAATCACTGATCACAGTGTACTGATCTTTGATTACCTGGTAGAGCTAGGATTTATCTCCCCAAAATAAGAACTGGGAAACAAAGGGCTGGCGTACCGAAAGGTAAATTATGAGGAAATGAGAAAATTTCTATGGGATATACATTGGGACACAGAACTGAGAACAAAGTCCGTACAAGATATGATGGACAATGTCACCTAAAAGTGTCAGGAGGTAGTAAACAGGTTTATCCCGGCCTGACAGGAATAAACCGAATAGCAAAAGAAGAATCCTTGGTTTAATAGGGCATGTATGGAAGCAATGGAACTGAACAAAAGGTTGAGGAGGAACTTCTGAAATAACAGAACACCAGAAAGTAGAGAGAGATACCAGAGAACCAGGTAGGAGTATGTAAGTGAGAAGAGCAGCCGAGAAAAGGTATGAAAATGATATAGTTAATAAAGCCAAGACCGAGCCAATACTACTGCACAGTCATATCAGGAGGAAAACAGTGAAGGAACAGGTGAAGAAACTTAGAACAGGCGAGGACAGGTACACAGAGAATGACAAAGATGTGTGTGAAGAAGTCAACAAAAGGCTCCAAGAGGTCTTCACAATAGAACGAGGTGAGATCACAGCACTAGGAGAGGTAAACTAGGCGGCCATGGAAGGGTTCGAAATCACAAGAGATGAGGTCAAGAGGCATCTTTTGGATCTGAACGTGAGAAAGGCTGTTGGCCCAGACGGAATCTTACCATAGGTACTGAAAGAGTGTGCAGAAGCACTTTGCTTGCCACTCTCCATAGTGTATAGTAGGTCACTGGAGATGGGAGACCTACCAGATATATGGAAGACGGCTAAAGTAGTCCCAATATACAAAAAGGGTGACAGACAAGAGGCACTGAACTACAGGCCAGTGTCCTTAACTTTTATACCATGCAAGATGATGGACAAGATCGCGAGAAAAAACCTAGTAACACATCTGGAGATAAGGGACATCGTGACAACTAATCAACATCGGTTCAAGGAGGGTAAATCTTGCCTTACAGGCTTAATAGAATTCAACGATCAGGTGACAAAGATTAAGCAACAGACGAATTGGCGGACTGCATTTTCTTGGATTATCGGAAAACCTGATACAGTACCCTATATGAGGCTGATGCATAAGCTGGAGAAACTAGGCAAGAGTAACTGGTATGGTGCTCCAGTGGATAAAGGAGTACCTAAGCAATAGGAAGCAGAGTTAATGAGGGGCGAGACCTCAGAGTGGCGTGAAGTCACCAGTGGAGTCACGCAGGGCTCTGTACTTGGACCTATCTTGTTTCTGATTTACGTAAATGATCTCCCAGAGGATATAGACTCATTCCTCTCAATGTTTGCTGACGAATCCAAAATTATGAGAAGGATTAAGACAGAGGAGGAAAGCTTGAGGCTTCAAGAAGACCTGGATAAGCTGTAGGAATGGTCGAACAAATGGTTGTTAGAGTTTAACCAAAGCAAATATAATGTATTGAAGATAGGTGAAGGGAGCAGGAGACCAGATACACGGTATCATGTGGGAGATGAAATACTTCAAGAGTCAGAGAGAGAGAGAGAGAGAGAGAGAGAGAGAGAGAGAGAGAGAGAGAGAGAGAGAGAGAGAGAGAGAGAGAGAGAGAGAGAGAGAGAGAGAGAGGAAGACCTGGGGGTTGATATCACGCCAGACCTGTCCCCTGAAGCCCACCTCATGAAAAAATCAGTAGCATATGCCAGGTTGGTTAACATAAGAACAACCATTACAAACACGTGTAAAGAATCATTCAGAGCTTTGTATACCACATGTGTCAGACCAATCCTGGAGTATGCGGTCCCAGCATGGAGTCCATATTTAGTCAAGCAAAACACTAAACTGGAAAAGGTACGAAGGTTTGCCACCAGACTAATACCCGAACTGAGGGGTATGAGCTACGAGGATGGACTACGGGAATTAAACCTCACGTTACTGAGAAACAGAAGAGTTATGGGGGACATGATCACCACATACAAGATTCTCCATGGAATTGACAGGGGTAGATAAAGACAGACTATTTAACACAAAGGGCACTTGCACTAGGGGAGGTGGAAATTGAGTGCCCAGATGAGCAATAGAGACATTAGAAAGAATTTTTTCAGTGTCAGAGTAGTAGACAAAGAGAATGCATTAGGAAGTTGTTACGAACCCTTCGTAACTGGGTTCTTTTTAAACTATGATCCGATTCTAGTTCAGAGAACCCTAATCTTGGTGGGAAAAATAGTGTAATGTATAAAGGTAAAATGAAAAGAATTAGACTTAAAATAACCCATTATTATTTCCCATCACCATTATAATATGCAAGTCTATGCAAGGTCAACCGGAGCTGCGTTGCTAGCCCTTACGCTCGCCTGCTTCACGGATGACGGACACAATGTGCCTCTGATGAAGTCTTCGATGCTCCACGTCCGTTGCACACTCGCTGGGACGCTCAATCAGTAAAATCAGTTACGCTCAACTAGCCCCACTTGGCTAGTACCTTCCAGAATCGAAGTCTACAGCGCCCAACCACAGTGCTCAACTAGCCCACTTGGCTAGTACCTTCCAGAATCGAAGTCTACAGCGCCCAACCACAGTGCTCAACTAGCCCACTTGGCTAGTACCTTCCAGAATCGAAGTCTACAGCGCCCAACCACAGTGCTCACCTAGCCTCACTGGCTAGCACCTCCAGGAGAGAAGTCTATAACACTCAACAGCAGCGCTCAACTAGCCCACTTAGCTAGCACCTTCAGGTCGACCCAAGTCTTCCACTGTCCCGACTTCACTGACTCCCATCCCTCGTCCGTGTTACTCGTCATCTTTCAGCCTGGCCGACTACAAGATGGGAAACTGATTAAAGGAAGGTGTTGTAATCCACAAGTTAGTAGGAATTATTAGCTAGAGGATCATTACTACAACACTTAACGAATGATGATTGGAAGTACATGTAAGTAGACAGACTATGGATCACATATCTAAGAAAGGTCAATGGATTAAGACCGAAGCTGTTTAGCCAAATTACTAATTCCTGGAAAGAGGAATTCTTCTTCGTCAGGCTTCTAGGATCAAGGTTACCGCTCTAGGGATAAGGTTAATCGGATTATACCTTCCTTGAGAGGCGGGGTGAAATGGTTGAGATAGATGGCTGACTGGAGTCAGTCTGATTGTGGGAGTTGAACCGAGAAGTCCTCTGGATCTCCGTTTGCGGCAGCAGCGAAGTGTAGCAGACAGCTATGCGAAAACCTGTTGTGATCTTAGTGACCAAGTTAAGTGTGCAGTATGTGAGTATTGAATGAAAGACTAACCGGGTGTGGAGCGTTGTAGTAATCATTCCGTATTAGGGACTTAGGCGGAAGTTACGAGTGTGGGTGGTGATCGCGGAGGTCAAGTGGTCTATGGGTATTGGAAGTGTATTGACCTAATAGAGTATGTTAATTAATATAGTATTATTTGTCAGAGTCTATTCTTTGTAATTAAATGACAAAACCCGACAGCCTTTAAATACCTTCCATCTGTCCCCTCATAGTGTTCCTGGTTCGGTTGGTGAGGGAATGTTAGGGAATTGGTAGACGACATATTTGGTGGCAGCGCAAACAGGTTTTGGAACACGGTGCGAGATGAAGGAAGTGTGGTTCTGGTTTAGTTGGTGAGGGAGTGTTCGGGAAATGGTAGACGTCGGGTTGTGGTGAGAATGGTGGTTACTAGACGGAGGAAAGAAGGGTCAGGTGAGACCAGGTCAGAGGTGTTAGTTAATTAAAGGGACTAGGCCATTGTGGGGCACATGTGGGGTTTATTTCTTTCTTTCCAAATTCCTGCAACGAGAGACGGCTAAGATGCAAGTCTGGACCACTGAAGCATCGTGATCCAAAACAAGTTCAGTGTTCGTAGTGCGGATTATACAATGTTCGTAGTGCGGAGTATACAGAGTGGCGAGGTAAACTAGCGTGGGTGAATGTGGGCCGGCGTGGGCCATGTGCGGGCCAAGCGATGGGTGGGCCAAGCGAGCCGCACCTTGGAGCTTGTTTTATATCGTCGGTATGGTGGCAATAGTGAGAAACAGTTGCTAAGGTGAAATTAAGTGTGAAAACTACGTGATTTAAAGTTAATTAAATTTCATGTAACGTGTAAATCGAATATTTTAAGGATAATTAAATATTACGTAAAGATTCGAGCGATTTCAGGCGTTACGTCGATACAGAAAATAGGCGAAGTGAATTGTGAACTCCTAGGCATAGCGAGCGACGCGTAATTTGACGTCTGGGGTTCAATGTCTCGTGTACCCTGGAGAGGGCCATGGAGATTTTTTGTGGGTGCAGGTAGCATTATGGAGAGTGTTACCTGGGACACGAGGAGCGTGTCCCGTCGGTGGGGGTGTGTGGCGTCCAGAGGTGGCGACGCAGTGTGTATTGGCGTTTGGACGCCAAGTGAAGTGCATGATTGTGTATTGGCATTTGTATGCCGGGTTGTGTAGTGTAGTGCACGTGTAGTGGCTTATCAGCATAATGCATAGTATTTACTGTAGTGAATTGTGCATGTTTTGACTGTTGATATTATGGATGTAGTATAGTGCATGACATTGTTGGCATTGTAGCGATTAGGTGTAGCATGTGTAGCATTACTGGTAATTTTAACGCCGTGTGTTGTGTTGATGGCGTTGGGGACGCCGTGTGTTGTGTTGATGGCGTTGGGGACGCCGTGTGTTGTGTTGATGGCGTTGGGGACGCCGTGTGTTGTGTTGATGGCGTTGGGGACGCCGTGTGTTGTGTTGATGGCGTTGGGGACGCCGTGTGTTGTGTTGATGGCGTTGGGGACGCCGTGTGTTGTGTTGATGGCGTTAGGGACGCCGTGTGTTGTGTTGATGGCGTTGGGGACGCCGTGTGTTGTGTTGATGGCGTTGGGGACGCCGTGTGTTGTGTTGATGGCGTTAGGGACGCCGTGTGTTGTGTTGATGGCGTTGGGGACGCCGTGTGTTGTGTTGATGGCGTTGGAGACGCCGTGTGTTGTGTTGATGGCGTTGGGGACGCCGTGTGTTATGTTGATGGCGTTGGGGACGCCGTGTGTTGTGTTGATGGCGTTGGGGACGCCGGATGTTGTGTTGATGGCGTTGGGGACGCCGTGTGTTGTGTTGAGGGCGTTGGGGACGCCGTGTGTTGTGTTGAGGGCGTTGGGGACGCCGTGTGTTGTGTTGAGGGCGTTGGGGACGCCGTGTGTTGTGTTGAGGGCGTTGGGGACGCCGTGTGTTGTGTTGAGGGCGTTGGGGACGCCGTGTGTTGTGTTCAGGACGTTGGGGACGCCGGGTGTTGTGTTGAGGGCGTTGGGGACGCCATTGGGTGGTATAGTGTAGTGGCGTTTGGACGCCTGGTATGGAGTGTGGTGTTGTGGAGTATATGGTGGCGCAGGGGCGCCAGGCAGTGGTCGGTAAGGTGAGTATTGGCGTAGCAAGGTCGGTGCGTTAGGACGCAGGAAGTGGTTGTAGGGATGTGTGCGTTATGTTGAGGTCATCAGTGGTTGGGATGACCAGAGGTAATGGTGTGTCGGAATGGGTAAGTCTTATGGATAAGATGAAATGTGGATAATTGCAGGAGTTGGTGGCTGCAGTAGGCGAGCCAAGTCGATATATCTAGCAAAACTCATAAAAGACTAATAAAAATTCATTATTCTCATGAAAATTTTCATTAATTATGTCTGAGTGGGTAAGACATATGGATAAGATTACAAGGTAGAATTTCAAAATTTCACGTGTGGGTGGTTGCAGTGGGCGAGCGAAGTAGAGATACTAATTTCTTATTAAGTTGTTACAGGAATCTCGCTAGAGGCGAGCCAGTGGCAGTATGATGTTTTAGTGACATAAGTTGGAAATTATGTTAATGAGGTATTTATTGTGGTAATATATGTGTATGTATATACTGTATATTACCTCATCGGCACCATTACTGAGTGTTAGGCTTGAGAAGGTCCCCCGGGACCATGTCACAGAGCTTCAGGTAGAGTAGAAGGGAAGCTATGAGGCTACACTCAGTAATTCTAGAAAAAAGGGGGGAGGAAGTGAAGCCAACGTGACGTTATAGGCGAAATTCGCCCCCTGACATCAAAGCAGGGATAAGGGCCAGCTGCAATGGTTTTGCAGCTGCGCTCAGGCTATATACGGGGAGAGAGTAAGGAGCCGAGGGGGTTATGTAATAATGGGATCGAGCCAGGGGGCTCCGAGGGAATATTTTGCAGGTACAGCGGTCGGGAAGGTGTGAATACAGGTGGACACACTCTGGGCGGATGGGCCTAGACCAGAGAGCTGTGAGGGATCTACAGCGTTCTGGGGTGGTGCCCTGGAACGAGACGTCAGCACAGACCCAAGGGAACATGACCCTGGGGTAGGAATCTCCGTTGCTCTGGAGGCCAGAATCACGTTAGCTCAGAGCAACGATGGGACATTGACAACATTCACCATGCTGGACAGCCTGGGTTTTGTCTGGGTCATGGAGGATCTATGACCTAGCAACCATGGGACACGAAGACAAGAGAGGTACCTGGTTGATACCTGGTTGATGGGGTTCTGGGAGTTCTTCTACTCCCCAAGCCCGGCCCGAGGCCAGGCTCGACTTGTGAGAGTTTGGTCCACCAGGCTGTTGCTTGGAGCGGCCCGCAGGGCCACGTACCCACCACAGCCCGGCTGATCCGGAACTTCTCTTAGAAAACCGTCCAGTTTTCTCTTGAAGATGTCCACGGTTGTTCCGGTGATGCTGCCAATTGTGGAGGAGGCCAGTGAAACATTGTGTGATCATTGTAAGCCTTATGTCAACAGTACAGGACAAGATGTTAAATTATAATTAACTTATTACTAAGGATGAAGAACCTTAGATATATATGTGTTGTGTATATATTAATGACTAGTGTCATTTCTGTTAAAGTGCCAGCATTCTGGCCAATGTAATTTTATGTTTATGTTTGTATGTAATTATATGTCAGCAGTTTAGGTATATGTGCATTGTTGGAGATGGGAAAAATTATTACAGACTATTTTACCTACGCTATGATGTGAATATAATGTATATGTTGGAGAAGTGTTGTGAGCCATGTTGGGGAAAATTTTAATTTATTTCATCGTGTGTATGATGAACTTTTTGGATGATTTTTTAGTTGTACACATATGGTGGGTGCATCCTCCAGGTCCTTGCACTAATGAAACCATTGCAATGATGCATATGGGGACATATGCGTGTTTAAGGAGGGGGAGTGGTGTTGTAATCCACAAGTTAGTAGGAATTATTAGCCATTACTACAACACTTAACGAATGATGATTGGAAGTACATGTAAGTAGACAGACTATGGATCACATATCTAAGAAAGGTCAATGGATTAAGACCGAAGCTGTTTAGCCAAATTACTAATTCCTGGAAAGAGGAATTATTCTTCGTCAGGCTTCTAGGATCAAGGTTACCGCTCTAGGGATAAGGTTAATCGGATTATACCTTCCTTGAGAGGCGGGGTGAAATGGTTGAGATAGATGGCTGACTGGAGTCAGTCTGATTGTGGGAGTTGAACCGAGAAGTCCTCTGGATCTCCGTTTGCGGCAGAAGCGAAGTGTAGCAGACAGCTATGCGAAAACCTGTTGTGATCTTAGTGACCAAGTTAAGTCTGCAGTATGTGAGTATTGAATGAAAGACTAACCGGGTGTGGAGCGTTGTAGTAATCATTCCGTATTAGGGACTTAGGCGGAAGTTACGAGTGTGGGTGGTGATCGCGGAGGTCAAGTGGTCTATGGGTATTGGAAGTGTATTGACCTAATAGAGCATGTTAATTAATATAGTATTATTTGTCAGAGTCTATTCTTTGTAATTAAATGACAAAACCCGACGGCCTTTAAATACCTTCCATATGTTCATTCATTGTGTTCCAGTACAAACCGAGTGGTACGCCTCAAGGGTCTGGTGTGTGTAGGAGTATAGGTGGTAGTAACGGTTGCTGAGGCAAGGTGTTATGTGTTGTGTAATCGCTGTGTTCGGAATGAACCGGGGTTCAGCGTCACGACAAAGGGTCAACTGCTGTAGTTCGGCCACTGGATCGTAGATGGCGCCAAGGTTCGTGACAGAAGTGATGTGGTGGAGGCATACTGCATGCACAGTTCCAAGAGTAGATATGATTGAGCGACTAGGCTAAGGAACCTGTTCACCAGTTGAAAGGCGGGGACCAAAAAGCCTGAGCTCAACCCCTGCAAGCACAACTAGGTAAGTACATACACAAGAAACACAGGTAGCGACAACAAACTTTTTAAGGCAGCATGTCAGGGAATCCACAAGCGTGAAAGGAATCGATGAACAAGCGAGACTCGAACTAGTCTTCACTCTGAACGACTCCGACATAAGAGAAATCGGTTTTGAGGCCCCAGTAGGAATGAGCGACCACAGTGTACTGACGATTGAGTATCTGGTTGAAGAAGGGTTAATGAACTCGAGGAGTGGAACTGAAACAAATTATTCATGGCTGGCATTCCGAAAAGGAAACTGTGAGGAGATAAGAAAATTCCAAACAGATGTTACATGGGAAACAGTGCTCAGGGGAAACACGGCCCAAGACATGATGGAATACATCACGCAGAAGTGTAAGGAGACAGCAGACAAGTTTGTCCCGGTTCAAAAGGATAAGAATGAAATACAGATGAGAAACCCATGGTTTAATCAGAGATTTAGGCTAGCTAAGCAGCAAAGTAAAAGGGCGTAGAGAAACTACAGAAAATAACCGGACACTGGAGAGCAGAGAAAGATACCAGAGTGCCAGGAATGAATATGTCAGGTTGAGAAGAGAGGCAGAAGGGCTATACGAAAATGACATCACAAGCATGGCAAAGACTCAACCTAAATTACTGCACAGCCACATCTGGAGAAAAGAGCAGTAAAGGAACAGGTAATGAAAATGAGGATAGGGGCAGAAAGATTCACTACAAATGACATGACAAGGAAGTGTGCAAGGAACTGAATAGGAAATTCAAATTCAAAAAGGTCATCACATTAGAGCAAGGAGAAGTACCAGAGATAGGAGAGGAAACAGTTAACCAGGCACAACTAGAAGAGTGTGAGAGTACCAGTGGGGATGGAAGGAAGCTTTTACTAGAGTTGGTTGTGACAAAGTCTATATGCTCAGAGGGAATCTCCCCTTTGATACTAAAGGAAGGAGCAGAAGCACGGAGCCTTCCACTCTCCATAATGTATAACAAATCACTGGTAACAGGGGAGTTGCCAAAAATTTGGAAGAAGGTGAATGTAGTTCCGATATACAGAGGGGAAAGACAAGAGGAACTGAATTACAGACCAATGTCTCTAACTTGCATACCATGCAAGCTGTTGGAGAAGCTTGTGCGTAAAAAGCTAGTGGATCATCTGAAGATAAAGAACTTTGTAACACAGCATCATCATAGGTTCAGGGATGGCAAGTCCTGCCTCACAGGATTAATTGAATCCTACGACAAGGTAAAAAAAAAAATCAGGCAAGAAAGAGAGGGGTGGGCAGACTGCATATTTTAGGATGGCCAGAAAGCCTTTGACACAGTGCAACATAAGAGGCTGGTGCAAAAGCTGGAGATGTAGACAGGAGTGAAAGGGAAGGTACTCCATTGGATAAGGGAGTACCTAAGCACCAGAAGACAGCGAGTCACTGTGAGGGGTGAGGTCTCAGATTGGAGAGGCGTCACCAGTGGAGTGCTGCAGGGGGTCAGTCCTTGGACCTATACTGTTTTTGATATATGTAAATGATCTCCCAGAGGATACAGAATCATTTCTCTCAATGTTTGCTGACGATGCCAAAAATATGAGGATTAAAACAGAATAAGATAGTATGAGGCTACAAGATGACCTAGACAAACTGAATGAATGGCACAACAAATGGCTACTAAAGTTAAACCAGAGTAAATGTAAGAAAATAAAACTAGGCGGTGGAAACAGGAGCCCTGACAGAGGATACAGAATGGGAGATGAAGCACTTCATGAAACGGACAGAGAGAAAGATTTAGGAGTTGATATCACACCAAACCTGTCTCCTGAAGCCCACATAGGAATAATTACATCTGTGGCACATGTGAGGCTGCCTAACATCAAAACCAGTCATCAGGAACCTGAGTAAGGAATCATTCAGAACATTGTATACCACATATGTAAGACCAATCCTGAAGTATGCGGCCCCAGCATATAGCCCGTACCTTGTCAAGCACAAGACTAAGCTGGAAAAAGTTCAGAGGTATGCCACTAGGGTAGTCCCTGAACTAAGAGGCATGAGTTGTAAGGAAAGGTTGCGTGAAATGCATCTCACGACACTAGAAGACAGAAGAGTAAGGGGAGACATGATCACAACCTACAAAATTCTCAGAGGAATTGACAAGGTAGAAAAGGATAAATTGTTTAACACAGGAGGTACGCGAACAAGGGGACACAGGTAGAGACTGAGTACCCAAATGAGCCATAGGGACGTTAGAAAGAACTTTTCAGTGTCAGAGTAGTTAACCCGAGGAAGGCCTTAGGCAGTGATATGACTCCAGGCTGGAGGCTGACTCCATACACAGTTTCATATGATTGAGCCCAGTAGGCTCAGGAATCTGTACACCAGTTGATTGACGGTTGAGAGGCGGGACCAAAGAGTCAGAGCTCAACCCCTGCAAGCACAACTAGGTGCGTACAACTAGGTGAGTACACACACACATACACACACACGCACAAACACACACACACACACGCACAAACACACACACACACACACAAACAAAAAAAAAACACACACGTAGTAGGACGTGGTAGTCGCAGGCGTAGGACGGCGGTCAGTGAACAAGTGTAGGACAGCGGTCTGCGAATTACTTCAATATTCTCGGGATATTTACGTACCAGTGAGACCAAAACATAGATTTTGGTCATATGAAGGGTACAACAACGCAGTGATAACGCAACATAGTGAATTCATATAACGTTTGATAAGAAAAAAATTGAAAAAGAACGAGATTGTGGCAAGACAGTGGCACCAGAGGCCTGAGAAGGGAAGAGCTTGGACCACCACGTGGGAGGACCTCTGGCGGAGACGTCAACAATTAAGGCGGACATCGCTTCATAAATCACCTAATTGTGCTGTGGGATGCTTACTCGGAGGTGAGTGCCTCTCAAAGTCAGTCATACAAGGTGTACAGTGTTTTTTATATAGTAATTAGCTTTGAACATAAGTTAATTAAAATAAGAAAAAGTAGCTCAAGAGCCTCAGCTTGGTACTAGTTTCTCACACCTGTGTGTTGCATTACACCGCCACTGACTAGACCTACCCCACCCCCCCTCCTCACCATAACAAGCCAGTGTAAACACACACACACACACACACGCACACACAAACCAGCCTACTGCCAACCTCACCCCTCACCACTGGGACTTGACCTTTCATCCCTCACCCCCCTGATTGTCCTCCTTCCTCTCCCCCCCCCCTCCCCGCTCTGCCTATTTCCCTCTCTTCCTCAATCTCCCTCACTCCCCTTCACTCCCCCTCTCCTTTTTACTCCCTCTCTCCCTCTACCTCCATCCCTCCACCAGTTAACCCAACCCCCCCACCGTGCCACCCCCACAATAAACAGACACACACACACACACACACACACACACACACACACACACACACACACACACACACACACACACACACACACACACACACACACACACACTCTCGCACACACAGACACACACACAGACACACACACAGACACACACACACACACACACACACACACACACACACACAGGGGCATCGTAGCCTGGTGGATAGCGTGCAGGATTCGTAATTCTGTGGCGCGGGTTCAATTCCCGCACGAGGCAGAAACAAATGGGCAAAGTTTCTTTCACCCTGAATGCCCCTGTTACCTAGCAGTAAATAGGTACCTGGGAGTTAGTCAGGTGTCACGGGCTGCTTCCTGGGGTGTGTGTGTGTGTGTGGTGTGAAAAAAAAAAGTAGTTAGTAAACAGTTGATTGACAGTTGAGAGGTGGGCCGAAAGAGCAAAGCTCAACCCCCGTAAAAACACACACACACACACACACACACACACACACACACACACACACACACACACACACACACACACACACACACACGCACACGCGCACACACACACATTTGGGTCTTGAGTCTTGGATCAGCTTTGATCGTGAGCAGACGTGTAGGGTCAGCGGTCGCGTTAACCGAGGGAACAATAGGGTTCAAGGGAGCGGGTGTACTGTGCAGTGAGAATCGGGACAGTGTAAATTGAACAGTGGCATTGTTATGCAACACATTGATCACATCTCGTGGTGAATTATTTTAGTGAATTTAGAGAAGATAGCTAGTGAATATCGACTTCTTGAGGAAGCATCAGTCGCATCACCTGGGACACAAGTGGAGAGCTGAAGACCTCACAGGATTACCGACTACACGCTGTGTATTCACCTGGAGTGCTTGTGGGGGGCTGGCTGGTAAGTGTCTCTCATAAGTCTCCAACAGTGTACAAGGTTTATATAATATCATATCATAGACACCATTGCATTCCATTCAATAATACAATCGTGGTACACAGGTAACAGGGACAGCAACTGTGAGCTAACTGGGAACCCAGATAAGCCGCTAATCCTCCCCCACCCGCCGTAATCTGAAGTCTACACCTCACCCAACTCTTAACCCACCATCTCACTTTCCCAACACACTCCACTTCCCCCCCCCCCCCGACCACCACTCCCACTCTCCCAAAACACTCCCCCCCCCCACCACACCCACTCACACTAGGACTATTCTTGCTCTCTCTCTTGCTCTCTCTCTTTTGACAAGGGCAACATGGCAGGTGGACGCAACAGGGACACAGGGAACAGCCAAATTGATCAAACGAGGGACATGTTAACCCAAGTTCTGGAGGGATTCAGGAAGGAGATGCAGGAAATGAGGATTACAATTAACAACCTGCAAAGTGAGCTGACATCAGCAAGAGAGGAGATCAAATCCCTCACAGAAAAAATAAAAAGACCGAGCATCAGATTATCATCCAAAGGGAAGGTGGGAATGTTACATTGGAAGGAAATGCCTCTGTACCTGAAACATTTGCAGACAAACTGAAAAAGAGCTCAGAAGCAATGCACACAGTGAGGGAGGTAGCGATGCAAGCAGCCACCTCACAGGAAGCAGCAAGGTGCACCACTCAACTGCTGGAGAGGAAAAGATCAGTGGTAGTTGTATGCATAAAAGAACAGGGGCCAGATTCACGAAAGCACTTACGCAAGTACTTACGAACGTGTACATCTTTCCTCAATCTTTGACGGCTTTGGTTACATTTATTAAACAGTTTACAAGCATGAAAACTTGCCAATCAACTATTGTTATTGTTATAAACAGCCTCCTGGTGCTTCAGTGCTCATTAACTGTTTAATAATTGTAAACAAAGTCGCCAAAGATTGAGGAAAGATGTACACGTTCGTAAGTGTTTGCGTAAGTGCTTTCGTGAATCTGGCTCCAGGATGGATCCAACAGGCAAGAATGGAATAGCAAGGATAGAGAGGCAGTACAGGGGCTACTGAAGGGGCTGAAAGAAACATTGAGAAGGTTTTCAGGTTGGGCTGGTACAACAAGGACAGAAACCGACTTGTAAAGGTGGTGTTTACAAACGAAACCACGAAGGAGGATATTCTCGAGAGGAAGAGTCGACTGCAGCATGTGGAGGGATACAAGAAAGTATTCCTGCAGAGGGACAGGACGAAGGAGGAGAGAGCCAGGGCAGCAGAAGCAAGGAGGAAGCGCAGGGAGGGAGAAGCAAACCAGGAAATCTCAGCCCCCAACACAACAGTCCTAGAGACAAGAGGCGAACCCAAAACCAGCATCCCAGCAACACCAGAGGGGAGGGCAACCCCACCACCCCCCTCTGCATAGAAACCCTCCCTTCCCCTCACCCTACCTGCCCCCACCCAACCCTCCCTCCCCCCCCCCCCACCCCATTCTTACCCTGTCATCCCTTCCCCATTCCCATCATGTCCCCCCTCGCACCTTTCCCCCCTGTCCCCCCTCCCCCTTCATCCCATACCCTCCCTATCCCTCCTCCCCTCTCCCCCCGTATCCTCCATGTCCCTCCTATCTCCTTAACCCACACCCTACCTGTCCCCCCTCCATGAAACCCCCACCCCTCACCCCAAACTCCCCTGAAACCCTGCAAACCACCTCACAGATCATCTCACCCACTGAAAAGCTTCTCACACCAGCAGAATGCTCGCCAAGAAAGGGACAAGAAAATGAACTGAAGAAAGTGAGCTTCAAGGCAATGTACACTAACATAGATGGAATTACTAATAAAACAAGTGAAGTCGGAGAATGGGCACTAGAAGAAAACCCAGACATAATAGCACTCACAGAAACAAAGCTAACAAACACCATAACAAACGCAGTGTTTCCACAGGGCTACTATGTAGTGAGGAAAGAGAGAGAAGGGAGAGGAGGAGGTTGTGTAGCTTTGCTACTAAGAGAAGGTTGGAGTTTCGAAGAGATGGTAATTCAGAACTGTGAAGGTTTCAGTGACTACATATCAGGCACCATAGCAACTGGAGGACAGAAAATTATAGTAGTAGTCATATATAACCCCCCACCGAATGTCAGAAGACCCAGACAGGAATATGATAGAAACAACTTGGCCACCATCAATATAATAGAGAGAGCAGCTTCTGTGGCTAGCAGGATTGGATCCAGGCTACTAATCATGGGAGACTTCAACCATGGAAAGATAGATTGGGGGAACAGAGCCCCACATGGAGGCCCAGACACATGGAGAGCTAAGCTGCTCGATGTGGCAACAAGAAACTTTCTAAGTCAACACGTCATGGGACCGACAAGAACGAGAGGAGGGGATGAACCAGCCTTGCTTCATCTGATATTTACCCTAAATGAGTCGGATATAAGGGAAGTTAAGTTGGAAGCCCCCTTGGGAATGAGTGATCATAGTATATTGAGCTTTGAGTACCTGGTTGAGCTAGGAATTATCACCCCCAAAAAAGAACTGGGAAACAAAGGGCTGGCGTACCGAAAAGGAAACTACGAGGAGATGAATAAATTCCTATGGGATATACATTGGGACACAGAACTCGGAACCAATTCTGTACAAGACATGATGGACTATGTCACCCAAAAATGTCAGGAGGCTGTAAGCAGGTTTGTCCCAGCCCAACAGAAAAAAACAGAGAAGCAAAGGAAGAATCCGTGGTTTAATAGGGAATGTATGAAAGCAAAGGAGCTGAACAAAAGGGCATGGAGGAACTTCCGTAATAACAGAACACCAGAAAGTAGAGAGAGATACCAGAGAACCAGGAACGAGTATGTTAGTGTGAGAAGAGCAGCTGAGAAAAGGTATGAAAATGATATAGCTAATAATGCAAGACCGAACCAAAGCTACTACACAGTCACATCAGGAGGAAGACAACAGTGAAGGAACAGGTGATGAAACTTAGGGTGGGCGAGGACAGGTACACAGAGAACGACAAAGAGGTGTGTGAAGAACTCAACAAAAGGTTCCAGGAGGTCTTTACAATAGAACAGAGAGAAGTCACGGTGCTAGGAGAGGTGGCAGCAAACCAGGTGACCATGGAAAGGTTCGAAATTACAAGAGATGAGGTCAAGAAGCACCTATTGGAGCTGGATGTGAGAAAAGCTGTTGGGCCGGATGGAATCTCACCATGGGTATTGAAAGAGTGTGCAGGAGCACTTAGCTTGCCACTCTCCATAGCGTATAGTAGGTCACTGGAAATGGGAGACCTACCAGAAGTATGGAAGACTGCTAATGTAGTACCAATATTTAAAAAGGGTGACAGACAAGAGGCACTGAACTACAGGCCAGTGTCCTTAACTTGTATACCATGCAAGGTGATGGAGAAGATTGTGAGAAAAAACCTAGTAACACATCTGGAGAGAAGAGACTTCGTGACAACCCATCAACATGGGTTCAGGGAGGGTAAATCTTGCCTTACAGGCTTGATAGAATTCTATGATCAGGTGACAAAGATTAAGCAAGAAAGAGAAGGATGGGCGGACTGCATTTTTTTGGACTGTCGGAATGCCTTTGACACAGTACCCCATAAAAGGTTGATGCATAAGCTGGAGAAACAGGCAGGAGTAACTGGTAGGGCGCTCCAGTGGATAAGGGAGTACCTAAGCAATAGGAAGCAGAGAGTTATAGTGAAGGGTGAGACCTCAGAATGGCGGGAAGTCACCAGTGGAGTCCCACAGGGCTCTGTGCTTGGACCTATCCTGTTTCTGATATACGTAAATGATCTCCCAGAGGGTATAGACTCATTCCTCTCAATGTTTGCTGACGACGCCAAAATTATGAGAAGGATTAAGACAGAGGAGGACAGCTTGAAGCTTCAAGAAGACCTGGACAAGCTGCAGGAATGGTCGAACAAATGGATGTTAGAGTTTAACCCAAGCAAATGTAATGTAATGAAGATAGGAGTAGGAAGCAGGAGACCAGATACAAGGTATCACTTGGGAGATGAAATACTTCAAGAGTCAGAGAGAGAGAAAGACCTGGGGGTTGATATCACGCCAGACCTGTCCCCTGAAGCTCATATCAAGAGGATAACATCAGTAGCATATGCCAGGTTGGCTAACATAAGAACGGCCTTTAGAAACTTGTGTAAGGAATCTTTCAGAACATTATATACCACATATGTCAGACCAATCCTGGAGTATGCGGCTCCAACATGGAGTCCATATCTAGTCAAGCATAAGACTAAACTGGAAAAGGTTCAAAGGTTTGCCACCAGACTAGTACCCGAGCTGAGAGGTATGAGCTACGAGGAGAGACTACGGGAATTGAACCTCACTTCGTTGGAAGACAGAAGAGTTAGGGGGGACATGATCACCACATTCAAGATTCTCAAGGGAATCGACAGGGTTGATAAAGATAGGCTATTTAACACAAGGGGCACACGCACTAGGGGACACAGGTGGAAACTGAGTGCCCAAATGAGCCACAGAGATATTAGAAAGAACTTTTTTAGTGTCAGAGTGGTTGACAAATGGAATGCATTAGGAAGCAATGTGGTGGAGGCTGACTCCATACACAGTTTCAAGTGTAGATATGATAGAGCTCAATAGGCTCAGGAACCTGTACACCTGTTGATTGACGGTTGAGAGGCGGGACCAAAGAGCCAGAGCTCAACCCCCGCAAGCACAACTAGGTGAGTACAACTAGGTGAGTACACACACACACGCACACGCGCACACACACACACACACGCACACACACGCACACACACACACACACACACACACACACACACACACACACACACACACACACACACACACACACACACACACACACACACACACACACACACACACACACACACACACACACACACACACACACACACACACACACACACAACCTCTCTCTGAACCCTCCATCACTAACCCACCCCCACACACCCTCTCCATCCCCCTCCCTCACTTTCACCTTCCACCTCCCCCCCATACACTCACACACCTCCTCTCTCTCTCTCTCTCTCTCTCTCTCTCTCTCTCTCTCTCTCTCTCTCTGTCTCTCTCTGTCTCTCTCTCTCTCTCTCTCTCTCTCTCTCTCTCTCTCTCTCTGTCTCTCTCTGTCTCTCTCTCTCTCTCTCTCTCTCTCTCTCTCTCTCTCTCTCTCTCTCTGTCTCTCTCTCTCTCTCTCTCTCTCTCTCTCTCTCTCTCTCTCTCTCTCTCTCTCTCTCTCTCTCTCTCTCTCTCTCTCTCTCTCTCTCTCTCTCTCTCTCTCTCTCTCTCTCTCTCTCTCTCTCTCTCTCTCTCTCTCTCTCTCTCTCTCTCTCTCTCTCTCTCTCTCTCTCTCTCTCTCTCTCTCTCTCTCTCTGTCTCTCTCTCTCTCTCTCTGTCTCTCTCTCTCTCTCTCTGTCTCTCTCTCTCTCTCTCTCTCTCTCTCTCTCTCTCTCTCTCTCTCTCTCTCTCTCTCTCTCTCTCTCTCTCTCTCTCTCTCTCTCTCTCTCTCTCTCTCTCTCTCTCTCTCTCTCTCTCTCTCTCTCTCTCTCTCTCTCTCTCTCTCTCTCTCTCTCTCTCTCTCTCTCTCTCTCTCTCTCTCTCTCTCTCTCTCTCTCTCTCTCTCTCTCTCTCTCTCTCTCTCTCTCTCTCTCTCTCTCTCTCTCTCTCTCTCTCTCTCTCTCTCTCTCTCTCTCTCTCTCTCTCTCTCTCTCTCTCTCTCTCTCTCTCTCTCTCTCTCTCTCTCTCTGTCTCTCTCTCTCTCTCTCTCTCTCTCTCTCTCTCTCTCTCTCTCTCTCTCTCTCTCTCTCTCTCTCTCTCTCTCTCTCTCTCTCTCTCTCTCTCTCTCTCTCTCTCTCTCTCTCTCTCTCTCTGTCTCTCTCTCTCTCTCTCTCTCTCTCTCTCTCTCTCTCTCTCTCTCTCTCTCTCTCTCTCTCTCTCTCTCTCTCTCTCTCTCTCTCTCTCTCTCTCTCTCTCTCTCTCTCTCTGTCTCTCTCTCTCTCTCTCTCTCTCTCTCTCTCTCTCTCTCTCTCTCTCTCTCTCTCTCTCTCTCTCTCTCTCTCTCTCTCTCTCTCTCTCTCTCTCTCTTCTCTCTCTCTCTCTCTCTCTCTCTCTCTCTCTCTCTCTCTCTCTCTCTCTCTCTCTCTCTCTCTCTCTCTCTCTCTCTCTCTCTCTCTCTCTCTCTCTCTCTCTCTCTCTCTCTCTCTCTCTCTCTCTCTCTCTCTCTCTCTCTCTCTCTCTCTCTCTCACACACACACACACACACACTCATAGGGAAATCATGGAAGGGAAACGAACTCTGGCTGGCAAACGCAGGAGGATAATCACAGCTGGAACAAACACAGAGGATGGGGGGGAACAGGAAGACTGGATGAAGGAAGTACTCCAGCAAATGCGGAATGAATTCAGTGAAGGACTGAGGGTAATGAGGGAGACAGTAGCCAACCTGCAAGATGATCTAAGGGCAGCAAAGGAGGAGATAAGATGCCTAAAGGAGACTCTTCCACAATACCAGGCACAAACCGTACCTCAGAGAGATGGGAATGCTACTGTGGAGGGGACCACCACAACCCAGATCTCATTTGCTGAAATGCTTAAAAAGAGCCCTGAAGCTAGGTCTGCAGTTAAGGAAGTTGCCATTGAAGTGGCCTCCTCTCAGGAAGCAGCTAGATGTACTAGCCGGCTGATAGAGAGAAAAAGAGCAGTAGTAGTAGCAGGCATTAAAGAGCAAGCAGGGACCAGACCAAAGGAGTGGAGAGACAAGGACAAAAACATAGTTAAAGAGATCCTTAAAGAGGTAAGGATGGAGGGAGCTGAACAAAATGTTGAGAAGGTTTTTCAGGCTTGGAAAGTACAACAAGGACAGAGACCGAATGATAAAGGTGGTATTCATGAGCGAAATCGCGAAAGAGGAACTGTTAGAAATGAAGAGCTGTCTAGCAAATGTAGAGAAGTTCAAAAGAATATTCCTGCCGAAGGATATGACAAGGGAAGAGAGAAAGCAGGCAGCAGACACGTGGAAGGAGCGCAGGGAGAGCGAAAGGAATTGGGGAGACACAACCCCGATCCCTACAATCTCAAATGGGAATGGGGAACCCTCCTCAAACAGTGCAACAGCTACAGGGATTGGGGCACCACCCCCACATTCTACCCAACAGACACCCAACCTGCCCCATCCCCTGTCATCCCCCCCACTAAGTACCCACCTAGGGAACCCTCCCCCCACCCACCCCCCTCCTCCCACTCACCCCCTCCTCCCACTCACCCCTCTCCCCAGGACCTCTTTTCTCCCACATCCCTCAAGCCCTCCCCTCTTCCACATGCCTTCCCGTCTCTCCCACCCTCAAGCCCTCCCTTCTCCTTCGCCCCCCTAAGTCCCCCACTCTCCCCCACCCCACCTAAGTCTTCCCCTCTCCCCCACTCCTCTAAACCCTCCCCTCTTCCTCACCCACCTCAGCCCTCCTTTTTCCCCCACGCCCCCCAAGCCCTCCACCCTTTTCTCCCCCCCCCAAGCCCCCCCCATCTCCCCTATCCCCCAACAGCCTCTCCTTCCCCCATGCTTCCCCAACCCTCCCTCTCTCAACCCCCCAACCCTCCCCCTCTTACTCTCCCCCCCAACCCTCTCACTCTCCCCCCTACCCTCCCCCTCTTACCCACCCCCCTTACCCTCCCCCTCTCCCCACCACCCCCCTCTCCTCCACCCCCACAAGCCCTCCCTCCTTCACCAGTCTCCCCGTGCCAGGCCCCCCCAGCTCCCACTCACCCCAGATCCCAAAAGTCCCCCCCCCCCCCAGAGAAGAACCAGAAGAGACTCAGTTTCAGGGTGATGTACTCGAACATAGATGGGATTACAAGCAAGACAAGTGAACTAAGGGAAAGAGCACAGGAAGCTAACCCAGATGTGATCGGACTCACTGAAACAAAACTCTCTGGAATCATAACGAATGCCGTGTTTCCCCAGGAGTACACAGTAATAAGGAAAGAGAGGGAAGGTAGGGGAGGAGGCAGAGTGGCCCTACTCATGAGAAAGGAATGGAGTTTTAAGGAGATGGCCATCCCGGGCTGTGAGGAGTTCAGAGACTACATAGCAGGCACCATAACAATGGGAGGACCAAGAATAGTAGTAGCAGTAATATACAACCCTCCACCAAATGACAGAAGACCCAGTCAAGAGTATGAAAACAACAACATGGCAGTTAACACTATAATTGAGATGGCAGCCTCTGCTGCCTGTAGAAATAGATCCCTCCTGCTCATCATGGGCGACTTCAATCACGGAAGGATTGACTGGGAGAACGAGGAACCGCATGGAGGCGAGGATACGTGGAGAGCCAAACTATTGGAGGTGGTGACAAGAAACTTTTTAACCAAGCATGTCGGAAAACCCACAAGGATGAGAGGCAATGATGAACCAACGAGACTCGACCTAGTCTTCACTCTGAACGACTCCGACATAAGAAAAATCGGTTTTGAGGACCCAATAGGAATGAGCGACCACAGTGTACTGGTGTTTGAGTAGTTGATTGAAGAAGGGTTATTGAACTCGAGGAGGGATACCGAAACCAAAAGATTAGCATACTGAAAGGGAAACTATGAGGGGATAAGAAAATTCCTAACAGATATAGCATGGGAAACAGAGCTCAGGGGAAAGACGGCCCAAGATATGATGGATTACATCACACAGAAGTGCAAGGACGCAGCAAGCAAGTTTGTCCCAGTCCAAAAGGAAAATAGAGAAATGAAAATGAGAAACCCATGGTTTAATCAGAGATGTGGGCTAGCTAAGCAGCAAAGTAAAAGGGCATGGAGAAACTGTAGGAATAACAGGACACTGGAGAGTAGAGAAAGATACCAGAATGCCAGGAATGAATATGTCAGGATGAGAAGAGAGGCAGAAAGACAATACGAAAATGACATTGCAAGCAAGGCAAAGACTCAGCCTAAATTGTTCCATAGCCACATCAGGAGAAAAACAACAGTAAAGGAACAGGTTATGAAATTAAGGATAGGGGCGGAAGGATTCACTACAAATGACAATGAAGTGTGTGAGGAATTGAATAAGAAATTCAAGGTCTTCACCTTAGAGCAAGGAGAAATTCCAGAAGTAAGTGTGGGAATAGCTAACCAGGAACCACTGGAAGAGTTTGAGATTACCAGCACGGAAGTAAGGAAGTGTTTACTAGAGTTGGATGTGACAAAGGCTATAGGCCCAGATGGAATCTCCCCTTGGGTTCTAAAGGAAGGAGCAGGAGAACTGTGCCTACCACTCTCCATAGTGTATAACAAATCACTGGCAACAGGGGAACTGCCAGATATTTGGAAAGCAGCTAACGTAGTCCCGATATACAAGAAAGGGGATAGACAGGAGGCACTGAACTACAGGCCTGTGTCCCTAACCTGCATACCATGCAAGCTAATGGAGAAGATTGTGCGAAAAAAACTATTGGAGCATCTAGAGCGAAGGAACTTTGTAACACAGCATCAACATGGTTTCAGGGGTGGCAGGTCCTGCCTCACAGGGTTACTTGAATTCTACGACCAGGCAACAAAAATAAGGCAAGAAAGAGAAGGGTGGGCAGACTGGATATTTTTGGATTGTCAAAAAGCTTTTGATACAGTGCCACACAAGAGGCGAGTGCGAAAGTTGGAGACGCAGGCTGGAGTGAAAGGGAAGGTACTCCGGTGGATAGAGGAGTACCTAAGCAACAGGAGACAACGAGTCTGTGTGAGGGGTGAGGTCTGAGACTGGCGAGACGTTACAAGTGGAGTCCCGCAGGGGTCAGTCATTGGACCTATACTGTTTCTGGTATATGTAAATGATCTCCCAGAGGGTATAGATTCGTTCCTCTCAATGTTTGCCGACGATGCAAAAATTATGAGGAGGATTGAAACAGAGGATGATAGTAGGAGGCTACAAGATGACCTAGATAGACTGAGTGAATGGTCCAACAAATGGCTGTTGAAGTTCAACCCGAGTAAATGCAAAGTAATGAAACTAGGCAGTGGAAACAGGAGGCCAGACACAGGATACAGAATAGGAGATGAAGTACTTAATGAAACAGAGAGAGAGAAAGATCTAGGAGTTAATATCACACCAAACCTGTCTCCTGAAGCCCACATAAAGAGAATAACGTCTGCGGCATATGCTAGGCTGGCTAACATCAGAACGGCATTCAGGAACCTGTGTAAGGAATCATTCAGAATCTTGTACACAACATATGCAAGACCAATCCTGGAGCATGCGGCCCCAGCATGGAGCCCGTACCTTGTCAAACACAAGACGAAGCTGGAAAAATTCCAAAGGTATGCTACTAGACTAGTCCCAGAACTAAGAGGCATGAGTTATGAGGAAAGGCTGCGGGAAATGCACCTTACGACACTGGAAGACAGAAGAGTAAGGGAGGACATGATCACAACCTACAAAATCCTCAGGGGAATCGACAGGGTAAACAAGGATGAACTATTCAACACCGGAGGGACGCGAACAAGGGGACACAGGTGGAAGCTGAGTACCCAAATGTGCCACAGAGACATTAGAAAGAACTTTTTCAGTGTCAGAGTAGTTAGTAAATGGAATGCATTAGGAAGTGATGTGGTGGAGGCTGACTCCATACACAGTTTCAAATGTAGATATGATAGAGCCCAGTAGGCTCAGGAATCTGTACACCAGTTGATTGACGGTGGAGAGGCGGGACCAAAGAGCCAGAGCTCAACCCCCGCAACCACAATTAGGTGAGTACACACTGTGACGGTAACGCGTTGGTGTTCGGCTGTTTAAGGCTAGGGGTATGGCCTCGTCACATAGTTATAAAAAAAAAGAAAAAACTGGAACTTCGTCTGTGGTAAGGTAAGGAGAAGACACACAAAACACAAGTAAATTTTAACAATGAAATTTTAATTACGTTAAATAAATCAAAACATGAATAAAATGCACAAACAAATTCTTATAATAAAATCAATCAATCAAAATAATAAGAATACTTAAATGACACAATGAAAAGTTACGTTAAGGCAAAATAACAAGAAGTGCAACACAAAGTTAAATGGGAGGTGCTGGAATATTGGCTTTAAGCTATCACCTCTCTCAGTACACGCTAACGTCTAGCTGGGAGGAGTGATAACCACGAAAGCACGGAACATTCTGAGGTCTGAGGTCGTGGCGACCCCAGACATCAAGTAGTATGGGGGGGGCGAGTGCAGGTGCAGCCAGGCCGGCGACCAATCAGCGGGGCCGGTAGCGATCAACGAGTAGTTTGGCGGTTTGAGTCTGAACAGGTGTCTCTGGCTGCAACGTTTTGCGCTCTGGCAAGCCTTGCTGGTGTTGTTGTCGTTGTTGGACATTTCTTCCATAGTAGTTTTATATAACCACAACGACGTAATTGTGGAGGGAAGAGCAGGCTCAATCTCTTGAAGGAGATTATTGTCACAACTCTCCCCCGAAGCCTGCGGTTCTGGAAGAAGTACGTCGTTATGTGGTGGAGTAATGGATGGAGTCGCTTCTACTTCATAAACTCTGGAGAGATCATGGGCTAAGATGTTGTCAGACTCTTGGTATAGCGTGTCTCCAGGTTGAATTTCTGCAGGTAGCAAGCCCATAGTAGAAGACGTTGAGATGAGAAGGGGGCGTGCTGCAGGAGGTGTTGGGTGGTGTGGTCCGTGTTGATGGTGGACCGAGCACTTTTCAGGTGTGGAGTAAAGTGCTGAAGCTTCAGGATGAGGAAGAGGAGCTCCTTGCCAATTGTTCCGTAGATCCTTGTAGCAGTAGTCGCTGAAAGGTGTATTCTTCTCGCCTCGTTGTTGCATCACGACACCACCAACGTCGGTACCCCTAGCGTCGACATGGAGGATGAAGGGTTTATCTGACGAGGTGAGAGTGGAATTAGAAGAGGGCAAAGGAGCACGATTATTATCCTGAAAGCATTTGGGAAGATCATTAAGGATTTCGGAATTAGAAAGCGCTGACTCCTTGTCAGTGCTTTCGGGAGGAGAAGCTGGGAAGGTCTCACTGTGGATGTAGGGTTCTGTGAAGGTAGAACAATTAGTCAAGACAGTGGGAGGAGTACCATTATATTGCTTCAGGAGGTTGACGTGGCACAGCTGGGTCTTCCGCCGCCTATCTGGAGTCTCTATGACGTAGTTGTTGTTGCTTCTGCACTCTTTGACGCAGTAGGGTCCTGAAAACCTGTTTTGTAAAGGTGAACCTGGGATAGGGAAATAGGCAAGGACGAAGTCTCCCGGCTTGAATTTTCTTACTTTGCTGGTCTGGTCGTAATGAGTCTTCATTCTCACCTGGGCTTTCAATAGATTATCATGGGCAAAGCGGTGGACTCTCTCTAGAATGTGTTGAAGGTTTTGAAGAAACTGGGGCACATTCTGATGCTCACTGAAGGTGGCATCTCTGAGAGAGTCTTTGAAAGCCTTAAGGGGAGTACGGCACTTACGGCCGTAGAGCATCTCATAAGGAGATACTCCTAGGGACTCATTGGGGAGACTTCTGAAAATACACATTATTAGGTCAATCTGCTTATCCCAATCCTTTGAGGTTTCACTACAAAACTTTTTCAAGAGTGCTTTGATGGTCTGATGACTACGTTCAAGAGAACCCTGTGAAGCAGGATGATAGGGGCTGGACAATACCTGTTTGATGTTGAACTCCTCCAGTGTCCTTTTGAAGAGATCACTGGTGAAGTTGGTACCACAGTCACTTTGTATCTCCCTGGGAAATCCGTATTGAGTGAAGATCTTCAATAGATGTTTTATAACCGTAGCAGCCGTGATGTTCTTCACTGGAACTGCTATGGGAAATCTGGTGGTAGGACACAGGATGGTTAGGATGTAGGCGTTACCTGAACTGGTCCGAGGTAAAGGACCAACACAGTCTATTATGAGTCTGTGGAAAGGTTCCGCAGGCACCTGTATGGGAATCAGTGGTGCTCTGGGAATGGAGACGTTCGGTTTGCCTGCCATCTGACATGTATGACACTGTTTTACGTACTGTTTGACGTTATATACCATACCTGGCCAGTAGTAGTCTTGACGAATCCCATGGTAAGTCTTGTTGAAGCCGTAGTGGGAGAATGCTCCGTGGGCCAGGTGTAGAATAGTGGGCCGCAGGCTGGTGGGAATCACAAGTTGTTCGATGTTGGCCCAATCGTCCTCCTCCTTCAGTTTACTGGGTCTATATCTGCGGTAGAGCAAGTCGTTCTCTAGGAAGAACCCAGGAATACTGTCGGGTTGAGTCTCAGCCTGGAAAAACAATGGTGTTAAAGTAAGATCTTCCCTCTGCAACTTACGGAACTCCAACTTGGTCAGATGCGGGGGTAGTTTCTGAGGGTCTTGAGGGACAGCGGTAGCAGTAGAGTCAGCTGGCTGTGGACGTGCGGCTTGTGCACGGGTGGTCACGAGAACCGGAGGAGAAACTTCATCACTCTCTTGAACCTCTGCTGGAACATACTCTAGAATAGGGTTTAGTGGCACAGAGTTACACACCTGGGGTTTGTCCATGACGATCAGGTTGGTCGGTTGCAGGTCTTCTGCCAAGTCGTTGCCTAGGAGAAGTTGCACTCCAGGCATGGGAAAAGGCTTTTCCCTGACGGCGATTTGGACTTCCCCGTTCACGTAGGGACAATCCAGGTGGACTCTGGTGAGAGGGTATGGAGTGATAGCAGTGAGGTCAGTGATGAAGACAGTTTCTCCGGTGTAGACGATGTTGGGCACAGCCGACTTCAAGATGATCGATTGAAGAGCCGCTGTGTCCCTCAAGATCTTCAATTTGAAACGTCCCTCCGGATTTGAACCGTTGGCAGAGACAGTTCCAGTATACAGGTGGTTACTGAAAAGAGAAAGATCATTAACATCAACACCAACATTCATCACAGGCTTACCGGACTTAGGAGGAGTTGGTTTGGGTTTTTGTTGGTCAGTGGTTCCCTTGTATTGAGACTTACCACACTTGTCTATGGTATGTCCATAGAGTCTACAATACTTGCAGTACAGTTGTGAACCAGCTTGATCGGGGCTCACCTTCTCGTAACTGTACCACGACTTCTTACTGGAGGATGGTTCAGGTGTCAGCCGGTGGATGAGGCTGTAAGTGTCAGCCGACTTAGCACACTTCAGGTAGTCGGTTTCTTCTTTATCTGCTAAGTAGAGGCGGACAGGAGGCGGCACACGTCAAGAATTCTTCAACAAGCATCAGGTTGACGAGTTCTGTAAAAGTAGAGACATGTGCTGCTTCCAGCCATTTCATGAAATACCTCCGTTTCGTGTTAGCAAACTCGAGGAAGGTAGTGGTACTTGCCTTCAGGTGGTCACGGAATTTCCTTCTATAACTTTCAGTAGAGAGGAGGTAGGCGTCCAACACTGCTTGTTTCAGAGTGTGGTAGTCATTCTCAGACGCCAAAGTACTGAGTGTGACTGCAGCTCTACCTGTAAGATGGACTCTGAGAAGTGTGGCCCATTGGTCGACAGGCCAACTGAGTTGATTAGCAAGGGTTTCAAAGGTGGTGAAAAACACATCAACTTCTGCTTCTACAAAGGATGGCATTAACTTACTTGCATGTGATATATTAAAACTGACGGGAAGATTGGCAGTAGCTTGCTGGCGTTGAGTGAAGTGTGAAGTTTCCAAGGCGATTTCGCGTTGACGACACTAGAGCCAGAGTCGCTTGTTGCTTGTCATGTTCGCGTTGTATTTCCAACTCGCGTTGTTTTGTTTCAAGCTGTACTCTCTCACGTTCATGGAGCAAGGCGACCTCACGTTCGTGGAGGGCGAGTCCACGTTCGTGTTCTTCTCTCCTCAAGGCAGCTTCGCGTTCTTGTTCTTCCCTTCTTATGGCAGCTGCTTCTCTTTGCTGCTCACGCTCAATCTTGGCCAGCTCTAGTTTAAGTTTCATCGTTGCCAAGTCAGTTTTATCTGCAATATAGTAAGTTTCATGAGTTTCAGAGTCGATCTTACCTTGCTCTAAATAGTAATCCAGCAACAGGTTGTATAGGTCATTCTTGTTGGCTTGGTAGGAAACTTCTAGTTGATACTCATGTGCAAGAGTTTGTAATTCAGTCCTCTTGGCACGACTTAAAGTCCCTATTTCACCTGCTGGATTTGCACGGAAAGTTTGGAGACGAAACATGGTGAAATTAGCAAATAAAGGTACACGAATATTCAATATTGAATGTCAGAAACAGGACAACGTGGCAACTGGTACCTATCCTGTGAGATCTTTAACAATTAAAGTTAAGTAAAAGATGGTAAATGATTAAATTAAATCAAGGGCGCAGGAAATCTTGTACCCGGTACTCATGTAAGAGGATAAGGGCAAGAAAATCCTACTAACAAATGAAACAGAGTTTCGAAAACAAATGAAACAGTAAATTGTCTCAAAAGTAAAATTGGTAGTCCAAGGATGTAGGCATACCTTGCCACGTCTCTATAGGACATAAAGCAAGTTTTTCCTACTGAATTTAATATGATACTTACAGAATTAGCGAACTTTTGTGCTCTGAAAAAGTAAGCTAATTCCCTACCGTTGTATGTATCATCATCTCTGACTGACGTGTAGGGGTGCGAGGTGTCAACTGGTGACGAGAACTGCTGCTGAGGTCCCAATTCAGCAACTAAAGTTCGAGCTAGAGGAACTATGGCCCTCTTTGTCCTCCTACAGTCAGATTGCAGAAGATTGGGTACTCTTGACCCGGGGCAGACCACAGTACCAGGGTACCAATATGATGATCTGTCAGAAATGAGAAATATTCAAGGGACAAAGATGGTAAACACGAGTAATAACAAGGAGGGAGAGATGACCAATTAAGAGTATGACTGCGGCCTACAGTCACCACGTAATCCAAAGTTGTCTCACCTTCACTATGTTACTATCGTAATGCACAATACACCGCACCTCATAAAAAATGAAATTGAATATGAAAAATAGTAAAGCTACGTTAACAAAGTTAAATACGCTTACCATAAATTACCACTTGGCACCAGTACCTGAGTGAAGCTCCTAGGACAGGCCCCCATATAACTTGTGACGGTAACGCGTTGGTGTTCGGCTGTTTAAGGCTAGGGGTATGGCCTCGTCACATAGTTATAAAAAAAAGAAAAAACTGGAACTTCGTCTGTGGTAAGGTAAGGAGAAGACACACAAAACACAAGTAAATTTTAACAATGAAATTTTAATTACGTTAAATAAATCAAAACATGAATAAAATGCACAAACAAATTCTTATAATAAAATCAATCAATCAAAATAGTAAGAATACTTAAATGACACAATGAAAAGTTACGTTAAGGCAAAATAACAAGAAGTGCAACACAAAGTTAAATGGGAGGTGCTGGAATATTGGCTTTAAGCTATCACCTCTCTCAGTACACGCTAACGTCTAGCTGGGAGGAGTGATAACCACGAAAGCACGGAACATTCTGAGGTCTGAGGTCGTGGCGACCCCAGACATCAAGTAGTATGGGGGGGGCGAGTGCAGGTGCAGCCAGGCCGGCGACCAATCAGCAGGGCCGGTAGCGATCAACGAGTAGTTTGGCGGTTTGAGTCTGAACAGGTGTCTCTGGCTGCAACGTTTTGCGCTCTGGCAAGCCTTGCTGGTGTTGTTGTCGTTGTAGGACATTTCTTCCATAGTAGTTTTATATAACCACAACGACGTAATTGTGGAGGGAAGAGCAGGCTCAATCTCTTGAAGGAGATTATTGTCACAACACACACACACATACACAAGATAGGTTTGTGGAGAAGATGATTGAGACATTTGTAGAGAAGAGGGATGTTTGGATAGATGATCTAATCCAGGGGATTAAAAGTTGATTGACGGTTGAGAGGCGGGACCAAAGAGCCAGAGCTCAACCCCTGCAAACACAACTAGGTGAGTACACACACACACACACACACACACACACACACACACACACACAGTGATGTGGTGGAGGCTGACTTCATACACAGTTTCAAATGTAGATATGATAAGAGCCCAGTAAGCTCAGGAATCTATACACCAGTTGATTGACAGTTGAGAGGCGGGACCAAAGAGCCAAAGCTCAACCCCCGCAAGCACAAATAGGTGAGTACACACACACACACACTTGACTTGTGACCATCGTGTTGGGTGGACGTGGGTTGGGAGCTCCTGGTTCACTAGTGGAGTGGGAGGGGTAATCAGGCAACTTCGAAGTTAAAAAGTGTGTACAAGTGAATGAAAAAAACTTGGGTTTTGACCAAAGCCATAAGGTAGTGAAGAAAAACAGTTAAAGTAGCGTTATTCAAAATAGTTGAGGAAGTACTGTGGCAGTGTGCAGTGTGTAGCGGACCTCACCGACCTCTGACCGCGTGACCTCACCCCCGGCAGCAACCCTTCTACCACCACGTGGGACGACACTTGGAGATTCACTCACCTATTGTGTTAGCAGGTCGGTAAGATACTTGAAACCCCTGTGGGTAAGGTTGCATTATAGCAATGACTAGGTCAGGAAGGGTGTCTAGGTCCAACAGTATTATGATTGAGGAAGAAGATAGGTTTGTGGAGAAGATGATTGAGACATTTGTAGAGAAGAGGGATGTTTGGATAGATGATCTAATCCAGGGGATTAAAAGTGAAGTCTTTAATAAGATACAGGACGAGGTTCAAAGACTCAAACAAGAGTTTATGGATTATATTCAAGAGGAAATCAGGAAGAGCAGGGTAGAATGGCAAGGAGAAATATCTAGGCTTACTAATGAATTTGTCAGGAATAAGGGAAGCTTGGCAGGGGAAGGGGGAGTAGTAGTAGGTGGAATAGCGGGTGTGGGAGGGGTGGGGGTCAGCCAGGGAGGGGGCCACCAGCATGACCCTGAACTGAGAAAGAGGACAATCATAATCCATGGATTGCTTGAAGCCAGGGCACCATCGAGGCAGGAAAGGATGGAGATTGAGGATTTGGAGCTACAGGGGATCTTGTGAGACATGAGAGCCCAGATGGCAGGGAATGAGGTGCAAGTCCAACGACGCATTGGGCCATACAACTGTAACAGGAAACGACCTGTCCTGGTACAGTTCACTAAAGAAGAGGCAGTGGATTACATACTGCATCACAAACACTTACTCAAAGGTAGCGAAAATTACTACAACGTATATATATCGACAAATTCATGACGAAGGAGGAGCAGATAGCCCACAGAGCAAGCAAACAACAATACAACTCTTCCCATTTGAGCGTAGCTACACACCCCAGTGCTAATCCACCCCATGCTAACCAGCTCACACCTGCTTCTCAGGTCACTCCTTCCCCTAATCAGCCGCCCCTGCTTATCTCCCCAACACCTCCCTTGACTCCACTGCAGTCAAATTCATCCCACATTCCAAGGACCCCCTCATCACCTCAACCCCCAAAACCCATCCAGCCCTCATCCCCTCAACCCAAGAACCCACCCAGCCCTCATCCCCTCAACACCCAAAACCTACCTAGCCCTCACCCCTCCTCATCCCCTCTCCTTCCATGTGACCCCCACCCTTGCGAGGGGGGTGGGAGGTTCCCCCCACCCTTGCGAGGGGGGTGGGAGGTTCCCCCCACCCTTGCGAGGGGGGTGGGAGGTTCCCCCCACCCCCTCTATCCTTCCCCTCCCAACCTCTCAACCTCTATCTGACTCCCAACCTTACGCTATCTCCCAACCCCTCTATGCCCTTCCTAATCTTCAGACCCAGTATGCTCTTCCTACTCCAGACCTACCTACCCAGGCCCTACCCCAGACCCTCCTACCTACCTTCCTAGAAGCCCAGCCCTTATTAGCCCCCCAAGCACCCCTCCTGACCTCTTTCACCCCCCATACACCCCCCGGACCCCCCCAGACACCCCCCGGATCCCCCCGGACATCCCCCGGATCCTCCCCGCCCCCAGTCATCCCCCAGACACCCCCCAGATCCCCCAAACCCCCCTGCTCCCAGTCACCCCCAGATCCCCCCAGACCCCCAGAGAAAGGGAGAACTCTGGTACAAGAGTTTCCATAAAGAATCTCAAGATTTGGTACACCAATGCTGATGGGGTATCTAATAAAGCAGAAGAGATAAAAGAAAGAGTGAGTGAAGCAGATCGTGACATAGTTGCAATTGTGGAAACTAAAATAAATGACATGATCTCAGATGCAATCTTTCCAGAAGGGTACCAGGTGATACGAAAAGAGAGGACACAGAGACAGGGAGGGGGAGTGGCATTCCTAATAAAGCAGAAATGGAAGTTTGAAGACCTGGGAAATCGAGTTACCAATGAGTGCACAAGCTTCATACATGGAACTCTGACAGTAGATGGGAGGAAGATTGTGATCTTGGTAATCTACAATCCCCCACCAAACAGTAGAAGACCCAGGCAGGAGTATGATGACAACAACAAGGCATGTATAGATGAACTGCAGAAGGCAGCAACACTAGCCCACAGAATGAGAGCGAAGCTGCTGATCATGGGGGACCTAAATCATGGAGAGATAAATTGGGAATCAAGGAATCCCTATGGAGGGGACGAAACGTGGGGAGCAAAATTAGTAGATGTTATAGACAGGAATTTTCTAACACAACATGTGAAGGAAGACACAAGGGAAAGAGGAGGAGATGCACCGAGCCTATTAGACCTGATTTTCACCCAGAACGTAGAAGATATCTAGAATTTAGAGCATGAAATACCTCTAGGGGCCAGTGACCATTGTGTCCTAGTCTTTGACTACATGATGGAATTCAAACTTATGACCATGGGACAAGAGAACTGGGAAAGGAGAGTTGACTACAGGAAAGGGGACTATAAGAGGATAAGGGACTATCTTGGTGAAGTGCAGTGGGAGGAAGAAATTAGAGGAAAAACAGTCCAAGATATGATGGACCTAGTCATACAGAAATGCCAGGAGGCCGAAGAGAGATTTATACCAACAGTAAAGGGAAAGAATAAGAAGGAATATAATAACCCATGGTTTAATAGACAGTGTCAGGAAGCAAAAATGGCCAGCAGGCGGGAGTGGAGGAAGTACAGAAGACAAAGGACAAAGGACAACAGGATCAGATACAACAGAGCTAGGAACGATTACATTACCATAAGACGAACATCGGAAAGGGACTATGAGAACGATATTGCGATCAAAGCGAAAAAACAACCTAAGTTACTACACAGTCATATAAGAAGAAAAATGTCGGTGAACGACCAAGTGACAAGACTAAGGAAGACAGAGGGGGCATATACTGAAAGTGACAAGGAAATCTGTGAGGCACTGAATGCCAGTTTCCATGGAGTGTTCACTACCGAGCCTGAGCAGCTCCCATTGTTGGAAGGGGTTACCCTAGATGAAAGACTATCAGATATAGAGGTGACAGCAGAGGAGGTAATGAAACAGTTGACAACTCTAGATGCAACTAAAGCAGTTGGACTAGACAAAGTATCACCGTGGATACTAAAAGAAGCAGCGCAGGCCCTCAGCGTGCCTCTGGCAATGATCTTTAATGAGTCACTTATGTCGGGAGAATTGCCCAGTTGCTGGAAGAAGGCAAATGTCGTGCCGATCTTCAAGAAAGGTGATAGGGAGAAGGCACTTAACTATAGACCTGTATCACTGACAAGCATCCCCTGTAAAATACTGGATAGAATAATTAGGCTACGACTGGTTGCACACCTGGAGAACATTCGGTTTGTGAACAAACATCAACATGGGTTCTGGACAGGGAAATCGTGCCTAACAAACCTTCTGGAATTCTATGGTAAAATAACGAGGATAAGACAGGACAGAGATGGTTGTGCAGACTGCATATTTCTGGACTGCCAAAAAGCCTTTGATACAATACCGCACATGAGACTGCTGTTGAAGCTCGAGAGGCAGGCAGGGGTGGAGGGAAAGGTCCTAGCATGGATAAGGAACTACCCAACAGGAAGGAACCAAAGATTTACGGTAAGGGGTGAGACGTCGAACTGGCGAACAGTAACAAGTGGAGTACCGCAAGGATCGGTGCTGGGACCAATTCTATTTCTTGTATATGTTAACGACATGTTTACAGGCGTAGAGTCTTACATGTCGATGTTTGCGGATGACGCAAAGTTGATGAGAAGAGTTGTGACAGATGAGGATTGCAGGATCCTCCAAGAGGACCTGAACAGGTTGCAAAGATAGTCAGAGAAATGGCTACTGGAATTCAACACGAGCAAATGTAAAGTTATGGAAATGGGACTAGGAGACCTAAGGGACAGTACACAATGAAGGGGAACAGCCTACCTGTGACGACGCACGAAAGAGACCTGGGGGTGGACGTAACACCTAATCTATCTCCTGAGGCACATATAAATAGGATAACGACAGCAGCGTACTCTACACTGGCAAAAGTTAGAACATGATTCAGAAACCTAAGTAAGGAGGCATTTAGGGCGCTTTACACTGCCTACGTGAGGTCAGTCTTAGAGTATGCTGCCTCATCATGGAGTCCCTATCTGAAGAAGCATATAATGAAACTGGAAAAGGTTCAGAGGTTTGCAACGAGACTTGTCCCAGAGCTACGAGGGATGGGGTATGAGGAGCGCCTGAGGGAACTGTGCCTTACGACACTAGAAAGAAGACGGGAGTGGGGGGACATGACAGATACGTATAAGATACTCAGAGAGATTGACAGAGTGGACATAGACGAAATGTTCACACGGAATAGTAACAGAACGAGGGGACATGGATGGAAGCTTGAAACTCAGATGAGTCACAGAGATGTTAGGAAGTTTTCTTTTAGCGTGAGATTAGTGGGAAAATGGAATGCACTTCAGGAACAGGTTGTGGAAGTAAATAGTATTCATAATTTTAAAACCAGGTATGATAGGGAAATGGGACAGGAGTCATTGCTGTAAACAACCGATGCTCGAAAGGCGGGATCCAAGAGTCAATGCTCGATCTTGCAGACACAACTAGGTGAGTACACACACACACACACACACACTAATAAGAATAAATAAGAATAGGGGGAACAAGTTCCTGAAGATTGCATAACCCAACATAGATGGAGTAAGATCGAAGATACTGGAGTTAAGTGATGTAATACAGCTCCAGACACCAGACATTGTTGCACTCACGGAGACAAAACTTGAAGATGTTATTTTAAATGAGGTCATATTCCCAAGGGGCTACTCAATTTGGAGACGGGACAGAAAAATTAGGAAAGGCGGTGGCGTTACTGTGCTGGTGAAAGAACACCTAAAGGTGAAGGAAATAATGACTGCCAATCCACAAGAAGTTGACATAATAGCACTAGAGATCTGCCATGAGAATGATAAACTAATGATCATAAATGCATATAGTCCACCACCAAGCAGCACATGGTCAAAGGAGGAGCTAGATTGTAAACGAGAAGGTCTTATAACAATAATGAGAGAGATCATAGCGAGAGCGGATAACGATAGTTCACGACTGTTGATAGTTGGCGACTTCAACTTGAAATCCATAGATTGGGAAGCATATGAAGCTAAAACAGAAGATTTTTGGACGTGTAAATTTGTAGACCTCATCCTAGAAACATTCTTGTATCAACATGTTAAACAAGCTACGAGGATGAGGAAAGGGGACGCTCCCTCCATGCTAGATTTGATATTTACCAGGAAGGAGGAAGAAATATTTGACATTCAGTACCTTCCTCCCTTGGGTAAAAGTGACCATGTATTTTTGGGAATAAAGTATGCAATGCGTTATAATCTGGAAGAAAATATGAAGGTTGGTGAAATTGAAAAACCTGACTTTAGGAGAGGACATTATGGCAACCTTAGAATTTTTTTTAGTGAGTATAATTGGACAGACTTGTTGCTAGGCAAGGAATGAATGAGATGTATGTCAAGTTTTGTTAAATATATGATAAAGGCACAAAAAAAATTATACCAAAACAGAGATGCAGAACTAGGAAACAGGATTGGTTCAGCAGAAAGTGTGAGAGGGCCAGATACAAAAAGACACAAAAATAGAATCAATACAGGAAGAGGCCAAACCCCAAACATACCAGCGATACAAAGATGCGAGAAACAGCTACACGGCAGTGATTAGAGAGGCAGAAAGAAATTTTGAAAAAGGGATTGCAGACAAATGTAAAATAGAACCAGGTCTATTCAATAAATTCATGAACAACAAATTGCAGGTAAAGGATAATATTCAGAGGTTGAAAATGGGAAATAGATTCCCGGAAAATGAAAAGGAAATGTGTGAAACATTAAACGAAAAGTTCCAAAGTGTGTTTGTACAAAATGAAATCTTCAGGGAACCAGATTCAATAGGAATTCCAGAGAACAACATAGAGCACATAGAGGTGTCTAGAGACGAAGTGGAAAAAATGTTCAAGGAGCTAAATAAGAACAAAGCAGTTGGTCCAGATGGAGTTTCACCATAGGTTCTGAGAGAATGTGCACCTGAGCTCAGCATTCCACTTCAACAGATTTTTCAGGCATCCCTGTTTACAAGAGTTGTAGCTGATGTGTGGAAAAAGGCTAATATAGTTCCAATCTACAAAAGTGGAAGCAGGGAAGACCCCCTTAATTATAGACCGGTATCATTGACAAGTGTAATACTCAAAATATTGGAAAAAATAATTAAAACTAAATGGGTAGAACACCTGGAGAGAAATGATATAATATCAGACAGACAGTATGGTTTTCGATCTGGAAGATCCTGTGTATCGAATTTACTTATTTTCGAGCAAAATGATATATTAGTTTCGAGCAATGATCGAGCAACAGAGATATTACAGGAAAGAGATGGTTGGGTTGAATGCATCTATCTGGACCTAAAAAAGGCTTTCGACAGAGTTCCACATAAGAGGTTGTTCTGGAAACTGGAAAATATTGGAGGGGTGACAGGTAAGCTTCTAACATGGATGAAAAATTTTCTGACTGATAGAAAAATGAGGGCAGTGATCAGAGGCAATGTATCGGACTGGAGAAATGTCACAAGTGAAGTATCACAGGGTTCAGTTCCTGCACCAGTCATGTTTATTGTCTACATAAATGATCTACCAGTTGGGATACAGAATTATATGAACATGTTGATGATGCTAAGATAATAGGAAGGATAAGAAACTTAGATGATTTGCATGCCCTTAAAGATGAACTGGACAAAATAAGTATATGGAGCACCACTTGGCTGAGATCTAGAGAAAGAAAGAGATCTAGGGGTAGTTCTAGATAGAAAACTATCACCTGAGGACCACATAAAGAATATTGTGCGAGGAGCCTATGCCACGCTTTCTAACTTCAGAATTGCTTTTAAATACATGGATGGCGATAAACTATAGAAATTGTTCACGACTTTTGTTAGGCCAAAGCTAGAATATGCAGCGGTTGTGTGGTGCCCATATCTTAAGAAGCACATCATCAAACTAGAAAAGGTGCAAAGACATGCTACTAAGTGGCTCCCAGAACTGAAGGGCAAGAGCTACGAAGAGAGGTTAGAGGCATTAAATATGCCAAAACTGGAAGACAGAAGAAAAAGAAGTGATATAATCACTACCTACAAAATAGTAACAGGAATTGATAAAATCGATAGGAAAGATTTCCTGAGACCTGGAACTTTAAGAACAAGAGGTCATAGATATAAACTAGCTAAACACAGATGCCGAAGAAATATAAGAAAATTCACTTTCACAAACAGAGTGGTAGACGGTTGGAACAAGTTAGGTGAGAAGGTGGTGGAGGCCAAGACCGTCAGTAGTTTCAAAGCGTTATATGACAAAGAGTGCTGGGAAGACGGGACACCACGAGCGTAGCTCTCATCCTGTAACTACACTTAGGTAATTACACTTATGTAATTACGAGTGTGTGTGTATGTGTGGTGGTGAGGTGCTGGTCCTCTCTTGCAGGGCCAGCACCTCACCCCCACCTTGTGAAGCTAACAAGAAATCCAGCTGGTATTGCCCCATTGTCGACCAAGCAGCTGTGACATGCCTAGAAGCTGTGACAACATGACACTGCCTGACTTAGAGGTGTAGCAGTTCCCCCATGCAGGTGACTTCCATTAGCAACCCCAAAGTCAGCAAATGGCACACGTTTCACACCGCAGGCCCTCCGATTTGCCGTGGCTCTCTGCCTCACGGCCCCAATCCACACCGAATACAGTTATATTCGGCGAGGCAGTGTCCGACAGGTTTTGACAACATGGCCTTCTCTGCCAAAAGTCATGAGGATCGTATGCACGACACAGCGAGGTTAATGACTTTAATATGAGAAGCCTTACCACAGCTGATTGTCCCGCAGAGAGAGAACCCCGTTACCTAATGCCGCGCAACTCTGATGATCAAAGAAGTGGAAAGGCAGCGTGGAAGCGTCTGAACTACAGTGAGGGCCAACAAGCGCACCCTGAGGGGTTCCCTCAGCTATGATTGGGGGTTGGTGGGTGGGGGGGGGGGGGCCGATGGGATGTTTGCGGTCAGACGACGGGGTTGTCCCGTGTGTAAGTATTTATGAAAACATCCCTGAAAACTAGATACCTCAGCTCTCAGGAAACAGGTATCGTGTTTTAAGTGCATCGAGTCCACAGTGAACCAGATTACAAGTGTACAATATTGTGCAGTGATATATCTCGAAATTATACAAACGTGTTAGTGTCACCCCTCTGCCACCCCTCCTCCCCCCTCTCCCATACCCTCAAGTGTGTACCGTCACCTAACCTACGAGTCGAGAGGTGCCAGTCCCCCCCCCCAACCCCACCCAACTGCATCTGCTATTTCCCTGTGTCCACCCCCCACGCTACGTCCGCCCAGGGCCCGCCCAACGCCCGCCCAGCACCCATCCAGCGCCCGCCCAGCGCCCACCCAGCGCCCGCCCATCATCCGACCAGCGCCCACCCATCATCCGCCCAGCGGCCACCCAGCACCTGCCTAGCACCCGCCCAGCGCCTGCCGATGTCGCAGGTCACGACTGACAGCTAGGCTTCTCTCAGCCAAGAGGAACCATCAATCGCCGACAGGTACGGCACATGCCAAGTGTGTGACAAGGTGTGGAATCTCAAGCGTAACGGGGGATGTGAGCAAGCATGCTCACAACGGAACCTATTGTTCGGGCATGTGGCGCCCTCCCAAAGAGAGTATCAATCAGGATCCCACACCAGCAGTCAGGGAAAACACCTCCAACAGCTTCATTTCGACTGAGAACCTATTAGAAGCTATCAAAGCAACATCGGTTGGAACCTTGCAGCACATCCCCAAAGCTGCGCGCCCCCAAGCGGTAGCCAAACTATCCAGCCTCTTGAAGAAGGTCAATGACTCTCCCGGAACCATCAAAGCCTGGCACAACTTTCTCCTGTTTGGAAACAAATGCCTAGCTGTCCCTGCTAGGAGAGACAAATCACTAGCTTCCTCAGTCATTATTACTAGTGGTTTGCAGTGGTTGAACCCCATGCACAGATACCATAATTAAGATAGGGATAGATTATTGCATAATATAGAGAGATAAGAGCAGAGTCAGGTACATAATATCTGATTTTGGAGAGTATACCAACTGTTTTAGAGACTTTCTTAGTTATGTGTTGGATGTGGGTACTGAAGTGGAGTCTCTTGTCTAGGAATAGGCCGAGAAACTTTCCATCATTTTTATTGCTAATGTTTACATTGTCTATCTAAAGCTGAATTGCATTTGTAGATTTGCTTCCAAATAAGATGTAGTAGGTCTTTTCTATGTTAAGTGTTAGTTTGTTGGTTGACATCCATAAGTGGACTTTTTTTAGTTCATTATTAACAACATTATTTAGTGTATGTGGGTTGGGGTCAGAGTAGATGAGGGAAGTATCATCAGCAAACAAAATAGGTTTCAGAATGTTAGAGACATTAGGCAGATCATGGATGTATATAAGAAATAGGAGAGGCCCCAAAATGCTGCCCTGTGGCACTCCACCGGTTATTGGTAGAGTGGGAGAGGTTATATTGTTGATGGCTACACATTGGTGTTTATCACTAAGATAAGATTGGATATAGTCCAGTGTATGGCCTCGGATTCCATAATGATGGTGTTTACGTAAGAGGTAATTGTGATTAACAGTATCAAAGGCCTTTCTCTGGTCAATGAAGAGTCCAATCGGAAACTCATTTTTGTCAAGAACTAAGTAAATTATATCAAGGAGACTAATAATTGCATCGTTGGTACTCTTTTGGGAGCGGAAGCCAAACTGACAGGAGCTAAGAATGTCGAATTTTACGAGATATTAGTAGAGCTGTTTGTAGATAATTTTTTCAAATACTTTTGATAGTATGGGTAGGTTTGATATTGGTCTATAATTGTTTATGTCCGCCGGATTACCTCCTTTATGAACTGGGGCTACTCTTGCTTTTTTAAGGATATCAGGGAAGGTATGACACTCAAAGGATTTGTTGAACAGCAGAGCTATAGGTGGCGCAAGGGCGTGGGAGGTGCTCTGGTATTCAATGGATGGGATTTCACTGATGTTCCCAGCTTTGGTTTTTAGTGAGTGTATGATGGACACAACATCTGTCGGGCTGACTGGTAAAAGGAGAAGAGAGTTTGGATAGCTGCCTGAGAGATATGTGTTGATATGTGTCTGAGTCTGTGGGATTTTACTGGCAAGGTTAGCACCAACCGATGAAAAGAAGCTATTAAATTCATTCGCCATTTCTAAATCAGATGACGGTGTAAGGCCATCCTTAGAGAGTGTTATCTGGTTGTGGGAGTGTTGTTTAGTTCCTAGGATATTAGAGATGGTATTCCATGTGCTTTTCATGTTGCCTTTTGCTTCTTTGAATCTAGTCTCATAATATGAAAGTTTAGCTTTTCTTATGATACTGGTAAGCACTAATGAGTACCTCTTAACTACTTCCTTTGTAACTAGGCCAATCCTAAATTTCTTTTCATATTCATGTTTTTTTGTTGATTGATTTAATTATGCCACTTGTGAGCCACGGTTTTTTTTTTTCTTTTATCAGTTACTTGTTTGGTAAGGAGGGGACAGTGAGTGTTGTAGAGGCTAAGAGTTTTGGAGAGAAAGAGGTTAGTTATTGAGTTTATATCCTGTGTATTATTAAATTCAGATTCCCAGTTAATATTGTGAAGTGCATTAGAGAGATTGCCTAAAGCTGATTCACTGTGTAGCCTGAAAGAGAGTTTCTTGCTTTCTGGTGGTGCTGTGTCCATGTTTGCTATGAGGAAGGTAGGATAGTGGTCAGTTGTTCTGTCATAGATTACCCCAGATGTAAGGGGAGCTGTTATATTAGTCCATAAGTGATCCAGGGTAGTGGCAGATGTTTGAGTGACTCGGGTGGGCTTGGTGATTGTGGGGATTAGCATACAGGAGTGCATGCTGTTACGGAAATAGTCAACTTGAGGGTTGTTTTGAAGACCCAGGTCAATATTGAAATCACCTCCCAGATGATGTGATTTTTGTTGAGATTGTTATTTATGATAAGATTCCTTAGGTTGTCTGAGAATGAAGCTATGTTGGTATTAGGAAATCTATAGATGGCACCGATAGTCAGGGAGGATTTAAGGGATTTACTGGAGAACTTGGCAAAGGTATATTCACAATAGTCGTCTCTATCACTAATGACATTATTGCAGATGAAGGTATCTTTGTAATATATTGCTGTGCCACCTCCTTTTTTGTTAGGCCTGTAGTTATGAATGACTTTATAACCAGCTAAATTATAGAGTTGGATATAGTCATTGCTTAGCCAAGTTTCTGTTAAAATGATGAATGATAATTTAGTACCTAGTGCTGTGAGTAGTGCATTTATATTATCAAAATGTTTACCAAGTGACCTAACATTTTGGTTGTAAACTGATAAGCAGGTGCTATTTAGGAGTTTGTTTTTTGCAAGATTTGCTGTGTAATACCTACAATAATGATGATCAATGTGCTGATTTGTGTGGGTATGGGACAGAAGATTTCGATCAGGATCAATATCAGTAAGCATATAGATACAATAATGTCACGATACAATAAGATAAGCATTTACAGGAATAGTTAAATACCAGATCTGCTGTAAATAGAAAGTAATTATAGCAAAACACAACAATAAACGTAGATACACAAAAAATAGAAACAATTAGAAGTAGAGTAAAGATCCCCGTAGATAGCCAGGAAGGATACAGTAGTTAGGTTAAGAGAGAAGAAAAAATCAGTAGACTGACAAGAATAATATATAGCAAAAAATAAAGAGACAATTAATAATTGTAAAGAAAAAAATAATATTAAGAATAAATTATTTAATAAAGCTTAGTTGTGAACCTATAATTAGTATGAACTTAAGAAAACAAAATGAGCTCAATAATTAATTATAATAAATGATGTATAAACCAAATTACAATTAAGTTTAAAAATTAAAAAAAAATAACAGGGTAAGATTATATTTATGAGCAAGATTTTACTAAGACACTGAGGTAAATGCTTACACAAATACTAAGTCTGCTATAATTAGAGAATAATTATAGCAAAACACAACAATAAATGCAAGTAAACAAAAGAATTGAAACAATTAGAAGCAGAATTAAGATCACTAGATAGCGTTGAAGGATACACAAGTGTGGTGGAGAGAACAAAATATCAGTAGAGACTGTCAAGATGAATATATAAAAAATTTGACAAATGATGAATGTAAAGTAAAATAATCTTAAAGATAATTATCTATATAAGCTTAGTTTTTAACCTATAATTAATATGAACTTAATTAAGAGAACAAAATGATATCAATAATTAATTTCAATAAATGACATAAATCAGGACAATTAAATTTAAAATTTAAAAAGAATAGGGTAAGATTAGATATAAGAGTAAAAGTTTACAATGATACTGATGTAGATGATTGCATAAGTGCATGGAGACTTGACTCAGTACTTAGGAAATTATATGAATGAGAGAACATTAGGTAAATGGTAAGGCAGAGACAGCACCTTGGACAAGGTTAGATTAAGTTAGGTTAGGCTCAGGCACTCAAAGAGTTATTTTAAGTATTGGCATTGGTCGGGTTCAGGTTTTCAGATATACCACAATCACTAAAGTAGGCCAGTAGTTGTTGGTCACACTTTATTTCATATCTTTTTCCTGCACTTTCCTTCTTTGCAATGATCGTTCCATTCCTAGTGTAGCACTGCTTGATAAGACCAGGGTTTTGTTTGCGAATTTTACGCAGCCTGAAGAGGAGGGATCCACGCTGCTTTGTAAGGCACTCATTTGCATAGAGGTTGGTTTTTTGCTTAGCAGCTGATTGTATGAGGTCAAACTTAACAGAGGGATTTGCAAGTTTGATGAGCATTCTCAACAGTTTTCCTAGAGAGATTCTAATCCTAGAGAGATTCTATTCTAAATTGTTTTCCTAGAGAGGACAACCAGGCACCCCTCCCCACCCTGCCAAAAACACCCACCGCAGGAAAGATATCAACAGTAGAACCGATGCATCCAAAATCAGAGCTACTGTCAGCAAGAAAATAGAAGACGGCAACACAATAGGGGCAATCAGAGTCATCATCAGTGAAGACACAGTTGCCACCAGGAATGCCAATACAGCACAAGCCCTGAGAGAAAAACACTAACCCAGAGCTCCTCGTGATGACAGTGTTCCCCTAGTCGGTGCCAACAGAGCGGAACCCCTGTGTGTGCTCGAATCCGTGGTGCATAAAGCAGCTTTATCCTTCCCACCGGGATCAGCAGGTGGGTTCACAGGACTAAGACCCAACCACATCAAACAAATGCTCAACCCTGCACTGGGAGACATTGCACAGGGCCTCCTGGTGGAACTAACTAGATTCGCCAACACATGTCTAGCTGGCAACATACCAGAGACCATACGGCCTCTCTTTTTTGGCGCTACCCTCTGTGTCCTGAGGGAAAAAGATGGAGGAATCAGACCGATAGCTGTGGGCAATTCACTCCGGCGCCTCGTCGCTAAGGCTGCTTCTAGAACAGTTAGTCAGGCAGCAGCCGACATGCTGAAGCCAAAACAGCTTGGGTTTGGCATTTCCCAAGGGTGTGAGGCAGCGGCTCATGCAGCTAGAGCCTACATTGCCAACATTACGGATGAAAAAGCCCTGATAAAGCTGGACTTCAAAAATGGTTTCAATCTGGTTAGAAGGGATGCAGTACTCAGTGCGGTTCATCGCCTTTTTCCTTCCCTCTACCCATTTGTAAACTCATGCTACAGCAGGAATCTAAATCTGCTATTTGGGGAACATGAAATTGAATCACTAGAAGGAGTCCAACAGGGTGACCCCCTTGCTCCTTTTCTTTTCTGCCTAGTCATCAAGGAAGACACTGATAACCTGTCCAGTGAGCTCAATATTTTGTTTTTGGACGATGGTACTCAAGCTGGCTCCCCCAGACTCACTCTTGGATGCCATAAGAATAATTCAGGACCAAGGAGCAAGTCAAGGCCTCACCCTGAACTCTTCCAAGTGCGAAATAACCTCCACCAACCAGCACATAATAGAGCGAATAAAGGTTGTTTTGCCTGACATTCATACAACCATCCCTGAGGACAGCACACTCCTGGGTGCTCCTCTTGGAAGGAATGCCATCGACGAGGTCCTTGGCAAGAAGATCACTGACCTGAAGAGGATGAACGAGAGGTTTGAAGACATCGATGCTCATGATGCACTTTACCTCATCACCAGATGCTTGTCCCTCCCCAGGCTGACCTACTTTCTACGATGTTCGCTATCTTTCATTAATATTAAATTAGAAGAGTACGACAACTTGCTGAAATAAATGCTAGAAAAAGCCCTCAACCTTTCTCTCAGTGACTTACAGTGGAAACAGGCCTCCCTTCCTGTCAGACTCGGGGGCCGCGGCGTGCGCACAGCAACACAAATTGCTGTACCAGCGTTCCAGTCATTTTCAGTGGCGCCCGACAACTTGGTGAAGGAAATCCTACCTGAACACCTAGCTCAACGGGCAGGGATACATGATCCCATCTTTATAGAGTGCACAACCAAATGGGTCTTTCTCGCAGGACCAGCACCCCAACCACTGCCTTCTGAAGCCCATAAGCAATCCAGCTGGGATTGTCCCATTGCCGACCAAGAAGCTGCGACAACACCACATGCCACTGCCCGACTTAGAGCTGTAGCAGCTCCCCATGCAGGTGACTTCCTATTAGCAACCTCAAAGTCAGCAACCGGCACCCGTCTCACACCGCAGGCCCTTCGAATTGCCGTGGCTCTCCGCCTCGCTGCCCCAATCCACACCGAATACAGGTGTATTTGCGGCAAGGCAGAGGCCGACAGGTACGGACGGCATGGCCTTCTTTGCCAAAGGACCAGAGGATGGCATGCAAGACACTGCGAGGTTAACGACATTATTAAGAGAAGCCTTACCACAGCCGGTTGTCCAGCAGAGAGAGCCCCGTTACCTAATGTCCCGCAACTCTGATGAGCCTGTCGGTCGTCCAGATGGAATCACGGTGAACCACTGTAAGAATGGTAAATAGTTGGTGTGGGACTACACTTGCGTTTCAACTTTAGCCAACACCTATGTTGACTTCAGTGCTACACAAGCAGGAGGTGCTGCCAATCACCGGAAAAAAGCCAAGTCACGTAAACACAGAGACCTTGAGCACCACTACAATTTTGTCCTCATTGTCTCAGAGACACTTGGTGCCTGGGGTAAAAGTGCTGTTAGTTTTTTTGAAGGAGTTGGGGTCCAAGCTAATTGAAACTACTAGAGACCCTAGAGCTGCCAGTTTTCTCTTTCAGCGCCTTAATGTGGCGATCCAGAGAGGAAATGCTCACTGCGTTCATGGATCCTGCCCGCCATCTGAGGAGCTGGAAGAGCTCTACAACTTGTGACAAGTAGCCTTGTACCCTGCATGTAACCAATGTTGTATCCCTTTTTGTGTAATGAAATTTTCAAAAGCAGTTAGATATATATACATACATACCAAAAGAATAGGGGTGGTAAGAAAAAAAAATATTAAAGTGTTCAGTGAAGATCCACAAGGTCTTCTTTGAGTACTCTTTATTTTCATCTCCGAGGCTATGGGTCCCTACACTTGCACCAGAGGTGGTACGCCTTCTAGGTAAAAAAAAATATTTATATACATATATATACATATATATACATATATATATATATATATATATATATATATATACATATATATATATATATATATATATATATATATATATATATATATATATATATATATATATATATATATATATATATATATATATATATATATATAAAGTTTGTGAGGGTACCACCTCTGGTGCCAATGTGGGGACCCATAGCCTCGGAGAAGAAAATAAAAAGTATTCAGAGGAGACCTTGTGGTTTCTCACTGAACACTAATATTATCTTCTCCTACCACCCCCATTCTTTTGTATGTACACATATATATTTACTTTATTTGAACTTTGTTACAAAAAAGGAGTTACATATGGGTTACAAAGATGGTTGTCATAGGTTGTCGAGTTCCTCCAGCTCCTCAGATGGCGGGCAGGAACCCTGGATGCAGTGCGCATTTCCCCTCTGTATCGCCACACTGAGGCGCTGGAAAAGAAAGCTTGCAGCTCTCGGGTCCCTTGTTGTTTCAATGAGCCTAGAACCCAGTTCCTTCAAAAAACTGGTAGCACTTTTACCCCAGGCGCCGAGCGTCTCAGAAGCAATGGGGACAAAATTGTAGTGGTGATCCAGTTCTCTATACTTACGGGATTTGGCTGCTTCCCTGTGGGTGGCAGCGCCACCTGGTTGTGCAACACTGAGGTTAATGTAGGTGTTAGCCAGGGTTGATACGCACGTGTAGTCCCATACCAACTGCTTGCCATTCTTCCAGGGGTTCACTGTGATACCATCCGGGCGACCAATAAGAGCATCAGAGTTACGGGGCGTTAGGTAACGGGGCTCTCTTTCAGCTGGGCATCCAGCTGTGGTGAGGCTCCTCTTGATGATGTCGTTAACTTCACTGTGCCTCGAGTGCCATCCCCCTGTGCTTTGGCAGAGTAGGCCATGGTGACCGTACCTGTCAGCCACCACCTCGCCGCAAATACACCTATATCTGGTGTGGATTGGGGCAGCAAGGCGGAGGGCCACAGCAATTCGGAGGGCGTGTGGTGTGAGACGCGTGCCAGTTGCCGACATTGGGGTTGCTAACAGGAAATCCCCTGCATGTGGTGCTGCTACTGCTGTGAGACGAGCAATGTCGTGTTGTGTTGTTGCAGCACCCAGGCACTCTGCAGCAACTTGGTCTACAATGGGACCATCCCAGCTGGATTGCTTGTGGGATTTTGGGGATGGTGGTTGAGGTGATTGGCCTGCACGAGAGGCCCACTCTGTGGCACAGCGTGTAAAATTGGGATCATGTACACCTGCCAGCTGATGTAAGTGGGCAGGTAGAATTTCCTTCACAAGGTCGTCGGATGCTGATAAGGAGGACAGGAAGGCTGGAACAGCGATTTGTGTTGCTGTTCGAACTCCGAGGCCCCCAAGTCTTACGGGAAGAGAGGCTTGTTTCCACTGTAGGTCATCGAGAGAGAGGTTAAGGGCTTTTTCTAGCATTGATTTCAGTAACCGGTCATACTCACTTAGTTTTTGGCTACTGTAAGATGGTGAACACCTCAGAAAGTAGGTTAACCTGGGGAGGGACAGACATCTGGTGATGAGGTAGAGTGCATCATGAGCATCAATATCCTCAATCCTCCCATCCATCCTCTTAAGGTCGGCGATTTTCTTATCAAGGACCTCATCGATGGCTTTCAACCCCAGGGGAGCTCCTAGGAGTGTGCTGTCTTCAGGTTTAGTTTTATGGATATTTGGCAGAAGACCCTCTATTCTCTCTACGATGCCCTGGTTGGAACATATTATTTCACATTTAGAAGGGTTCAGGGTGAGGCCTAAAACTGCACCTTGCTCCTGGATTTTTCTGATGTCCTCCAGGAGGGAGTCTTGGGAACCAGCTAGGGTACCATCATCCAAGAACCAGATGTTAAGCTCGCTGGACAGGACCTCTGTGACTTGTTTGATGACTAAGCAGAAAAGGAGAGGAGCGAGGGGGTCACCCTGTTGGACGCCTTCTCGCGAGTCAATTTCATGTTCGCCAAAAAGTAGCTTAAGATCCATACTGTAGCATGAATGTACAAAAGGGTAGAGGGAAGGGAAATGACTATGAACCGCACGGAGTACAGCATCCCTCCGCACCAAATTGAAGGCATTTTTGAAATCTAGCTTGATAAGGGCCTTTTCGTCTGTGATGTTGGCGATGAAGGCTCGAGCTGCATGGGCTGCCGCCTCACACCCTTGTGGAATGCCAAACCCGAGCTGTTTTGGCTTCAGCATGTTGGCCGCTGCATCACTAACTGTTCTTGCAGCTGCCTTTGCGACGAGACGCCGGAGAGAATTGCCCACAGCTATTGGCCTGATCCCTCCATCCTTTTTCTTTAGAGCACAGAGAGATGCTCCAAAAAAGATAGGTCTTATGGACGCTGGTATGTTGCCAGCTAGACATGTGTTGGTGAATCTGGTTAGTTCCACCAAGAGGTTCTTTGCAATGTCACCCAGTGCAGTATATGTATATATATATATATATATATATATATATATATATATATATATATATGTATATATATATATATATATGTATATGTATATATATATAGTATATGTATATATAGTATATATATATATATATATAGTATATGTATATATATAGTATATGTATAGTATATGTATATATATATATATATATATATATGTATATAGTATGTATATATATATATATATATATATATATATATACATATATATATAAATATATATATATATATATATATATATATATATATATATATATATATATATATATATATATATATATATATATATATATATATATATATATATTATTAAATATGTCCGAAAAAGTAAGATTAATAATTCTAACACGAATTTTCTCAATCTTTCGTACATTTCTTTTCACTGTTGGTGGTAATTCAAAAATCAATTCTCCAAAATTCATTTTTATTTCTAGTCTGACGCGACACTTGAGCGCGTTTCGTAAAACTTATTACATTTTCAAAGACTTTAGTTAACACATACACAACTGAATAGAACTTACACATCTCCGATTTTGTTTATATCTACATTTGAGTGAGGTGGATGGGGTGAGGTGGTATTTAATAAGGTATTAATTTCATCAACACAAGCCAGAACATGAAACAATGGGTATTGAATAGAAGTGATTGTAGAAAGCCTATTGGTCCATATTTCTTGATGCTTCTATATTGGAGCGGAGTCTTAAGGTGGGTAGAATATAGTTGTGCATTAATTGGCTGTTGATTGCTGGTGTTGACTTCTTGATGTGTAATGCCTCGCAAACGTCAAGCCGCCTGCTGTCCTGTATCTATCGATGATTTCTGTGTTGTTTACTAGGATTTCTCTGGCGATGGTTTGGTTGTGGGAAGAGATTATATGTTCCTTAATGGAGCCCTGTTGCTTATGCATCGTTAAACGCCTAGAAAGAGATGTTGTTGTCTTGCCTATATACTGGGTTTTTTGGAGCTTTTAGTCCCTAAGAGGGCATTTGAAGGCATAGACGACGTTAGTCTCTTTTAAAGCGTTCTATTTTGTGTCTGGAGAGTTTCTCATGAGTAGGCTGGCCGTTTTTCTGGTTTTATAGTAAATCGTCAGTTGTATCCTCTGATTTTTGTCTGTAGGGATAACGTTTCTATTAACAATATCTTTCAGGACCCTTTCCTCCGTTTTATGAGCTGTGGAAAAGAGGTTCCTGTAAAATAGTCTAATAGGGGGTATAGGTGTTGTGTTGGTTGTCTCTTCAGAGGTTGCATGGCGTTTCACTTTCCTTCTTATGATGTCTTCGACGAAACCATTGGAGAAGCTGACCAAACTAAATTCCAAAGGGTAACGAAAGACACTACAGCCGAATTGAAAGCAAAGGTCAACAGACTAATCGAAACTGTGAACGCCAAGAAATCAGGACTTCACCTGCCAAAGATTATTGGGGAATATAAACCTGGATATGGGTATGGAAATATGAAGACACACAAGCCTGGAAACCCACTTCGGCCAATCATTAGCCAGATACCCACACCCACGTACAGACTAGCGAAGCGACTCAACGGCCTGCTGACTCCCTATGTTCCTTACGCCTTCAGCCTGAAGTCGACAAAGGAATTTGTTGACTTACTGCTGGGCACACGGGCCACAGGAATAAGAGCCTCGTTGGACGTAGAATCGCTGTTCACTAACGTACCAGTGGACGAGACAATCGGGATGATAGCCGACAGAGTGTATCGTGATCCAGCCTGTACTCCTCTTGACATACCAGAAAATATTCTAAGGAAACTACTCCAAGCTTGTACTAAAGAGGCACCCTTCTTGAGCTCGGATGAGCACATGTATAAGCAAGTAGATGGGGTCGCCATGGGTTCTCCTCTATATATATATATATATATATATATATATATATATATATATATATATATATATATATATATATATATATATATATATATATATATATATATATATATATATATATATATATATATATATATATATATATATATATATATATATATATATATATATATATATGACAATGTCAGACCACGGAGGAAAAAAGAAACAGGAAATTTCCTTAAGTACTTTCGTATATTAAATACATCTTCAGAAGGACCTTCTGAAGATGTATTTAATATACGAAAATACTTAAGGAAATTTCCTGTTTCTTTTTTCCTCCGTGGTCTGACATTGTCACATTCTTAATCACGTGTTTATTTTCGTGATATACACACACACACATATATATATATATATATATATATATATATATATATATATATATATATATATATATATATATATGTTTCATTGAATATGACCTTCTGTGTTGGCAACACAGAAGACAATGTCCAACATAACAGGCCAATTACACTGGATTAATCTTTGTGTTTAGATAGGAGATGCCTCGTATGGGCCAATAAGCCTTCTGCAGCCCCTATGTTTATCCCTTATGTATCCCCCCATGTTTTCACCTTCATTGTATTATCACCTGACCTAATGCGGGTATAAAATCAACTAGTATTGTAAGATCTGTTCACTTGAGAATGAACCATGGAGGTTCGAAACGTCGTGCAAATTATACAAATAAGTGTAATACACTCTATAGTTAATCACTTCTTTTCTTCACCTTAAAAGTACGAAAATGAGTTTTGGAGAACTCCTATTTCAATTAAGCCCTGATGCTAAGAAAATAGTTAGAGGGATAGAAGCCCTAAACCAGAAAATAATAAATACAGAATATGCGGTCATATTCAATGAAACATGTTTGAAAGAAAACCTGCTGCCAGTATACACCAATATATATATATATATATATATATATATATATATATATATATATATATATATATATATATATATATATATATATATATATATATATATATATATATATATATATATATATATATATATATATATATATATATATATATATATATATATATATATATATATATATATATATATATATATATATATATATATATATATATATATATATATATATATATGTTTCATTGAATATGACCGCATATTCTGTATTTATTATTTTCTGGTTTAGGGCTTCTATCCCTCTAACTATTTTCTTAGCATCAGGGCTTAATTGGAATAGGAGTTCTCCAAAACTCATTTTCGTACTTTTAAGGTGAAGAAAAGAAGTGATTTACTATAGAGTGTATTACACTTATTTGTATAATTTGCACGACGTTTCGAACCTCCATGGTTCATTCTCAAGTGAACAGATCTTACAATACTAGTTAATTTTATACCCGCATTAGGTCAGGTGATAATACAATGAAGGTGAAAAACATGGGGGGATACATAAGGGATAAACATAGGGGCTGCAGAAGGCTTATTGGCCCATACGAGGCATCTCCTATCTAAACACAAAGATTAATCCAGTGTAATTGGCCTGTTATGTTGGACATTGTCTTCTGTGTTGGCATCGATATGTTCTTGTCTTGTCCTTACTCTCATGGTGGGTAGAGTAAATGGTGGGTAGAGTAAACATAAACCTGATAATATTCTACAAAACCAAGAAGACTTCCGAACTCCTTATCAAAAACAGCCCGAAGCCGACGGAGAACCCTCTACAGCAGTCAAGCGTTGTATACATGTACACTTGCCCCCACGAAGGATGTAACCTTCAATGTAAGTACATAGGTATGACGTCGACCATGCTGACGAGGCGTTTGACATGCCATCTTCAATCTGGTGCCCCTAGGAATCACATGAGACAAGCCCATGACATTACTCTAACAAGAGAAATGTTGAACAAGAATACTTGCATAATAGACAAAACCCAAGATTCAAGAAGATTACAAATTCTTGAGGCAATTCACATAAGAATAGAGCGACCTACCATGAACACCCAAATCACGGAACTATTTACTCTACCCACCATGAGAGTAAGGACAAGACAAGAACATATCGATGCCAACACAGAAGACAATGTCCAACATAACAGGCCAATTACACTGGATTAATCTTTGTGTTTAGATAGGAGATGCCTCGTATGGGCCAATAAGCCTTCTGCAGCCCCTATGTTTATCCCTTATGTATCCCCCCATGTTTTCACCTTCATTGTATTATCACCTGACCTAATGCGGGTATAAAATCAACTAGTATTGTAAGATCTGTTCACTTGAGAATGAACCATGGAGGTTCGAAACGTCGTGCAAATTATACAAATAAGTGTAATACACTCTATAGTAAATCACTTCTTTTCTTCACCTTAAAAGTACGAAAATGAGTTTTGGAGAACTCCTATTTCAATTAAGCCCTGATGCTAAGAAAATAGTTAGAGGGATAGAAGCCCTAAACCAGAAAATAATAAATACAGAATATGCGGTCATATTCAATGAAACATGTTTGAAAGAAAACCTGCTGCCAGTATACACCAATATATATATATATATATATATATATATATATATATATATATATATATATATATATATATATATATATATATATATATATATATATATATATATATATATATATATTTATATATATATATATATATATATATATATATATATATATATATATATATATATATATATATATATATATATATATATATATATATATATATATATATATATATACAATGGAAGGGAGTACCACCTCTAGCTGGAAGAAGGGGGACCCATAGCCTCGGAGGAAACCACGCATAACGAATTAGAGGGAATGTTTAGATCCCCTCCAATACAGTTTCTGTGTGCTTTTCTCCTACCACCCCCTTCCTTTTTTTATTTTTTGTGCTTTATTATGAATTTGATGGTTACAAGATATACATGGGTTGATACAAAAATAATAATGCAAAAAGGTGCTTAAAGGTTATGGACCTCTTGAAAAACACAACAATGGGAATCATTGATGAATGTCACAGACGGGTTCGATCATTGTTGCAAGTCAAACACTTCTTCGAATTCCTCTGAAGTTGGACTAGTGCCCAAGACGCATCAGGCATTTCCCCTCTGAATCGCAACACTGAGGCGCTGGAACAAGATACTTTTTGCTCTCTGGTCTTTTGTAGCGCTGATCAATTTGTCCCCCAATTCCTTTTGGAACTTCAATGCACATTTTCCCCACGAACCGAGGGTCTCCGAGCCGATCGGAACAAAGCTGTAGCAGTGTGCTAGACCTCTGTATTTAATAATTTTCTGCGATTCCCTGAAAGAAGCAGCACCACCGCTTTCACGTGTGCTGTAGTGGAGGTAGGTATTGGCCAGTGTGGCAGCGCACGTCTAGTCCCATACCACTTGCTTACCATCCTTCCAAGGTAGCAAGGTGACCCCATCAGGGCGCTTCTGAGGGTCGTTAGGTCTGGATAAGTGTGGTTCTCTTTGTGCCGGGCAGCGGGCTGTGGCGAGGCTCCTCTTGATGATGTCGTTGACTTCTTCATGTCTTGCAATTTTACCCTGTGATTTACGACATACCAGACCATGACGACCATATTGGTCTGCCATCGCAGTTCCGCAGATGCACCTATGTTCGGTGAGGATGGGGGCGGCAAGGCGAAGGGCAACTCCAATGCGGAGAGCGTCATGACTGAGGCGAGTTCCCAGGGCTGCATTGGGCACAGCAAATAAAAAATCCCCGGCGTGGGGTGCTGTTACCGCTAGGACGCGGGCTTTGTTTTCAGCATCAGCGTTGTCAATCATTGCTGTGACAGTCTTTTCCATTATGGGGCTATCCCAGTGGGCCTGCTTGTGGTCTTTTGGGACTTGTGGTCGGGGTTGAGGGTGTGCAATGGTGTCCCATTGTCTGGCTGCTTCGATGAACGTTTGATCATGAGTTCCCGCTGTCTCTCTCATACGCTCTGGTAGGATCTGCTACCAATTCGTTGGCTGCTGTACATAAGGATAAGAATGCTGGAAGTGCTACCTCAGTTGCCTTTCGTATGCATATCCCTCCAAATCTCACTGGTAGTGTTGCTTGGTCCCACTGACTGTCATCTAAATCTAGGTTGAGCGCCTTCCTGAATATTGACCTGAGGAGCTCATCATATTGATTTATATATATATTTATATATATTTTTATATATAAAATATATAAAAATATTTTTATATATAAAATAAAATATATATTTTATATTTTTATATTTTGATATATATATATATATATATATATATATATATATATATATATATATATATATATATATATATATATATATATATATATATATATATATATAACTGAAAACTTATATAACTTATATAAAGTTATATATATATAACTGAAAATGGTCCTGGGGACCATTCAGGCTTGTTTGCATATATATATATATATATATATGTCGTACCTAGTAGCCAGAATGCACTTCTCAGCCTACTATGCAAGGCCCGATTTGCCTAATAAGCCAAGTTTTCATGAATTAATTGTTTTTCGACTACCTAACCTACCTAACCTAACCTAACCTAACTTTTTCGGCTACCTAACCTATAAAGATAGGTTAGGTTAGGTTAGGTAGGGGTGGTTAGGTTCGGTCATATATCTACGTTAATTTTAACTCCAATAGAAAAAAATTGGCCTCATACATAATGAAATGGTTAGATTTATCATTTCATAAGAAAAAAATTAGAGAAAATATATTAATTCAGGAAAACTTGGCTTATTAGGCAAATCGGGCTTTGCATAGTAGGCCGATAAGTGCGTTCTGGCTACTAGGTACGACATATATATATATATATATATATATGTCGTACCTAGTAGCCAGAACGCACTTCTCAGCCTACTATGCAAGGCCAAATTTGCCTAATAAGCCAAATTTTCATGAATTATTTGTTTTTCGACTACCTAACCTACCTAACCTAACCTAACCTAACTTTTTTGGCTACCTAACCTAACCTAACCTATAAAGATAGGTTAGGTTAGGTTAGGTAGGGTTGGTTAGGTTCAGTCATATATCTACGTTAATTTTAACTCCAATAAAAAAAATTTGACCTCATACATAGTGAAATGGGTAGCTTTATCATTTCATAAGAAAAAAATCAGAGAAAATCTATTAATTCAGGAAAACTTGGCTTATTAGGCAAATCGGGCCTTGCATAGTAGGCTGAGAAGTGAGTTCTGGCTACTAGGTACGACATATATATATATATATATATATATATATATATATATATATATATATATATATATATATATATATATATATATATATATATTTATATGTCGTACCTAGTAGCCAGAACGCCCTTCTCAGCCTATTATGCAAGGCCCGATTTGCCTAATAAGCCAAGTTTTCCGGAATTAATATATTTTCTCTAATTTTTTTCTTATGAAATGATAAAGCTACCCATTTCATTATGTATGAGGTCAATTTTTTTCTATTGGAGTTAAAATTAACGTAGATATATGACCGAACCTAACCACCCCTACCTAACCTAACCTAACCTATCTTTATAGGTTAGGTTAGGTTAGGTAGCCGAAAATGTTAGGTTAGGTAGGTTAGGTAGTCGAAAAACAATTAATTCATGAAAACTTGGCTTATTAGGCAAATCGGGCCTTTCATAGTAGGCTGACAAGTGCGTTCTGGCTACTAGGTACGACATATATATGTATATATGTCGTACCCAGTAGTCAGAACGCACTTCTCAGCCTACTATGCAAGGCCCGATTTGCCTAATAAGCCAAGTTTTCATGAATTAATTGATTTTCGACTACCTAACCTAACCTAACTTTTTCGGCTACCTAACCTAACCTAACCTATAAAGATAGGTTAGGTTAGGCTAGGTAGGGTTGGTTAGGTTCGGTCATATATCTACGTTAATTTTAACTAAAATAAAAATTTTTTTACCTCATACATAATGAAATGGGTAGCTTTATCATTTCATAAGAAAAAAAATTAGAGAAAAATAATAATTCAGGAAAACTTGGCTTATTAGGCAAATCGGGCCTTGCATAGTAGGCCGAGAAGTGCATTCTGGCTACTAGGTACGACATATATATATATATATATATATATATATATATATATATATATATATATATATATATATATATATATATATATATATATATGCGAACAAGCCTGAATGGTCCCCAGGACAATATGCAACTGAAAACTCACACCCCAGAAGTGACTCGAACCCATACTCCCAGAAGCAACGCAACTGGTATGTACAAGACGCCTTAATCCACTTGACCATCACGACCGGACAAAATGAGGTGATAGCCGAGGCTATTTGAACCACCCCACCGCCGGCACTCGGATAGTAATCTTGGGCATAGCATTTTACCAAATCACCTCATTCTTTGGGGCACACGTGAGGAACACAAATGCGAACAAGCCTGAATGGTCCCCAGGACAATATGCAACTGAAAACTCACACCCCAGAAGTGACTCGAACCCATACTCCCAGAAGCAACGCAACTGGTATGTACAAGACGCCTTAATCCACTTGACCATCACGACCGGACAAAATGAGGTGATAGCCGAGGCTATTTGAACCACCCCACCGCCGGCACTCGGATAGTAATCTTGGGCATAGCATTTTACCAAATCACCTCATTCTTTGGGGCACACGTTAGGAACACAAATGCGAACAAGCCTGAATGGTCCCCAGGACAATATGCAACTGAAAACTCACACCCCAGCAGTGACTCGAACCCATACTCCCAGAAGCAACGCAACTGGTATGTACAAGACGCCTTAATCCACTTGATAGTGAAGTAATGGCTCTTCTGTGACAGTTTGGCAGAAGATGCACTCTCTCTGTCGGGGTTCACCAATCTCCCAGTTGCATCTGTAACCTAGACGTAGTCTATATAGCCTAACTGCTATTTCCCTGTGGATTCCTTTTGGGATATTTAACCTTTCTAATTTGGTTGCCTGAAGATACCATGTTGCAGATGGCGAACCTTCAGCTATTCTCTGGTGCAGGTAGGCTTTGTTGAGATGTGAGAGTTTTTTGGTGATGATGTTTTTTATGTTCTCTAGGCTGGGTTGAATTGTTTTATGTATCACTGGATGACGAGTTGCCAATTTAGCAATTTCATCAGCTTTTTCATTTAATGGGATTCCAATATGGGATGGGATCCAGTTTAAAGTTATGTTGAGTCCTTTGCCTTTAGCGACTGCTCCAAGATACAAAATGGTGGTAATTATTTCCACATTATCTTTCCACTGTTTTTGTCCTAGTATTTGAAGTGCAGCTTTTGAGTCTGTGTGTATGATTGCATTTTGAGTGTTTTGTGCAATCACATATGCGAATGCCTGTTGTATGGCAAACAGCTCAGTTTGGGTTGATGATACTAGTCCTCCCAGTCTCCAATATGCCTGTACGCTGGTCGTGCAAAGAGCAGCGCCAGCACTCTCATATTCTGTGTCCACCGATCCGTCTGTGAAGATGTGGGTGGCTCCTGCAATTCACTTGAACGTGTCCAGCGTAGGATGACTAAGTTAATTCCCCAAATTAGAAATCTTTCATATGAAGAAAGATTAACAAACCTTAAGTTGCATTCACTGGAAAGGCGAAGAGTTAGGGGCGACATGATAGAGGTTTACAAGTGGGTGAATGGACATAACAAGGGGGATATTAATAGGGTATTAAAAGTATCAACACAGGGCAGAACACGAAACAATGGGTATAAATTGGATAAGTTTAGATTTAGGAAAGACTTGGGTAAATACTGGTTCAGTAACAGGGTTGTAGATTTGTGGAACCAATTGCCGCGTAACGTGGTGGAGGTGGGGTCCCTTGATTGTTTCAAGCGCGGGTTGGACAAGTATATGAGTGGGATTGGGTGGTTATAGAATAGGAGCTGCCTCGTATGGGCCAATAGGCCTTCTGCAGTTACCTTTGTTCTTATGTTCTTATGCTATACATTTGCTCTTCTATTATGCGCCTTAGGATTGTCGGATCATAGGCAGCCTTTTTCATTGGGAGACTTTCTATTACTATTTTGAAAGTAGGCTCTTCCCACGGCGCGGAAGGAGTGTAATTTGGGTGTGGATGATCACCCTCTCTATCAAGAATCATGCTTTTTAAATGTAGTCTGTTTAGGACTTTTCCTGCTCTTGCAACCCAAGAGTTTCCATTGTTTTGGCCTAGTCCAACCACCAAGGCCTGCCGTACTGGGATTGGATCAGAAGAAATAATTATCTTACTGATAATTGTAGCTGTCCTTTGTGATATTCTTTCTTGTAGAGAGGGCAAACCCGTCTCCAGTCTAAGAGTTTCAAGCCTGGTCCACATGGGGGCTCCCAGTGCAGCTCTCATAGCATTGTTTTGGGCAACTTCAAGCTTTTTCCACTGTTGGTGTGATAGATTTGTGAGTGCAGGTGCGGCATAATCGATCACTGATCTGACTGCCTGTACATAGTATGTGCGAAGGACTTGCAGATTGGCTCCTCCAGAAAGGGAGGTTAGCGACCTGAGGATTGCCGTCCGGGCCGCAGTTCGCTCTCTCAAGTAAGTGACCTCAGCATTAAAATTCATGTGTGTGTCCAGGATGATTCCTAGATACTGATAGGTGTCGACCCATTCTATTGGTTGACCCTGTACTGTGAGTTGAATGTTGGGCTTCGCTATTTTTATGGGCATGGCCTTTGACTTTGAGGGGTTGAGTTTGATCCCAATCTGTTTTGCCTCTTTACTGATGCAGTCTAAGCATTTTTGTGCAAGGCGCGCCGCATCCCTTCCTTTTATGATGATGACAAAGTCGTCCGCGTAGTTCAGCAGCCTGCAGTGATGTGGGAGTTTCAACCTCATTATACTTTCCATTAAACAGTTGAAGAGAAGAGGGCTGAGAATACCTCCTTGCGGTGTACCATTTTCATGTCTTTTGTACTCAGAGACTGTGCCATGAAGTTTTACTCTTGCTTCTCTGTTTATGAGACAGTTTTTGGTCCAGGAGAGCAGGTTGCCTCTAACCTCTTTGTCAATGAGGCAGCAGAGAATAGCTGGGGCGCTAGTCCCAGCTATTCAAAGGCTTTTTTCGAGGCTTTCGAGGTCCAGGAATATCAGCATTCCTGGTCTGTCATTCAAGTGGGCTAACAGAGTTGTAATACATTCCACTGTGCCAACCCCTCTTCTATAGGCATACATATCATGGTGCAATTTAGGCATTTTCCACTCCAGTCTGTTGAGTGCCATTCTGTCAGCGGTCTTGGCTGCACAGCTTTGGAGAGAGATGGGCCTGGGATTAGCTGGATCTTTGGGTTTTGGGATCGGCACTATGTCTGCTCTATTCCAAGCAGAAGGTCTAGTTTGAGAAGTCCAGGCTAAATTAATTAACCTTAGGTATGCAGCGTCTCCCTCTGGGCCGAGGTTTCTAATAATTTTATAGGTTATTTTGTCGGCTGATGAGGAGATTGATTGATTGATGAAGATTAAGCCACCCAAAAGGTGGCACGGGCAGGAATAGCCCGTAAGTGGTGGCCCTTTTAAGCCATTACCAGTATCAAGAGCTGATACTGGAGATCTGTGGAGGTGCGAATGCACCCTGCATGACGGGAGATGTCTCCTTTATGAATGTGTTTAAGATGAAGATGAAGCAACCCAAAAGGTGGCACGGGCATAAATAGCCCGTAAGTGGTGGCCATTTTAAGCCATTACCAGTATCAAGAGCTGATACTGGAGATCTGTGGAGGTGCGAATGCACCCTGCATGACGGGAGATGTCTCCCTTGTGAATGTGTTAAGATGAAGATGAAGCCACCCAAAAGGTGGCACGGGCATAAATAGCCCGTAAGTGGTGGCCATTTTAAGCCATTACCAGTATCAGGAGCTGATACTGGAGATCTGTGGAGGTGCGACTGCACCCTGCGTGACGGGAGATGTCTCCCGGACCAAATGGTGACCAGATGATCGACACACACCTGATGAGGAGGTAGAGACAGGCAATAAATAGGCAAGAGAGAGTTGAGGAGGAAAGTAAGGTGTAGGGGATAGTAGTAATAATGAGAACTGCAAAAGGCCTATTGGCCCATACGAGGCAGCTCCTATTATAACCACCGAAGGAGATAGTAATAGGAATAAGAAGAGGATAGCAAGGGAGTGTAGGAGAAGACAATGAACAGAAAAAGGGGAGAAGAGAGAAAGAAAAGGAAAGAGAATGAAAGATAAATGGAAGGGGGTAAGCTTATGTTAAGTCACGTTTGTTAGAAAGATTGGAGCATTTGAGTATTTGAAAGGAAAGCCAAAACGAAAGGAAATGCCTGTGTTTGACACTGCTATGCAAGTTGGTGATTGCGAGGTAAGAAAAAGTGGTGCAATGCTTTAAGTGCGGTGGAAAGACAGACGTGAAGTGAACATGTTGACCACCATTCACCCTGGAACAATGCTGGACAGTGCAAGGTGAACAGAACAACAAAGCAAATAATATATAAGCCAGATTGTGTGATGGACTACAACATCAACATGCGTTTAGTTGATAAATTTGACATGATGGTGGGTGCTGTAGAGTGTGTACGGAAAACAGTGAAGTGGACAAAGAAAATGATTTTCCACCTTATTGACGTAACAATGCTGAACAGTTACAACATGTTTCTTGTGAAGACAGGTAGAAAACCATATTTCCGTTCGTTTAGTTTTCAAGTTGTGAAACAGTTACTAGGTAAATTTGGCAAGGACACACCTGGCATACAAAGACACATTCGAGACCCAATATTGAACCATGCTCCTGCACCCAGGCTTGCTTACAGGGAGGCCTTTCTGATACACCAAATCAAGAAATTACCACCAACTGGAGCTCGTGCAGCAGGCCAGCGTCGGTGTGTTGTGTGTTCCAGTACCAAATTGAGGCCACAGAAACGTAAATTGGTGTTGACATGGTGCGAAGCGTGTGCCGTCCCTCTGTGCCATATCGACTGTTTCGCACAGTATCACAGTCTCCAGGAGTACTAAATGTGTAATTCTTTGGTAAATAAATGTACATATCAAGTTAATTTTTGTGTTTATATTGAAAAAAAAACAAATACATTGAATATTTCCAGTAAATTATACCATTTCGGTGGGCATACTTGTGACACTAATATGTGAGACCCTAGTGAGTTTATACCATTTTTATTATAATACAACGTCTATTGCTAATAATTGGAACAATACTAACGAAAAAAAATTGTGTAAAATGACCCAAAAATACTGTAAATAATTCCGCGAAAATAAATTCACGGGAACTCGGGGCGCGTGAGCGGCCGTGAGTGATGGCTGACGCAGCACCCTTGAGCGCTCACGTTCTGTGACGTCATCGGCCAACTTCTCGGCTCAATTGTGTCATTGGTATGTATAATAGAATTTTTTTATTATTTTTCCCGTGCTCAGGGGACTCAAATTAACATGTTTAGAAGACGAAAAAAAAATTTTGAATTATTTTTTTTCTTGCGCACAGGGGTGTAAATGTCCCCAGGACCCCTGAGCAGTGTAAGGGTTAAAGGAGCCTTTTTTCGGGTGATCAAGGAGAGTCCATTGATCGTCCCCACGCCCCCCCCCCCCGACTGCGGTCGGGTCTTCGGTTGCCCATCTGCGACTATACGGATGATACCGTCCTGTTCGGAGCTTTGGAGGGGTTGGTTGGGGCTGTCCAGGTCGTGGTTGAGAAGTTTGAGTTAGCCACTGGGGTCCGGGTTAACTGTGAGAAGTCCGGTCTTCTGGGTCTTGGTGGGTGGTCCTCTCGCCGTGTGTGGGTGGGGTCATGGTTTCCAGTTCTCGCTTCTATGTGGGTTTTGGGGTTTACCTGGTTCGCTTCCTATTTGCTGTCTGGTTCGTGGCTTGGTGCTTTCCCCTGGATCACAAGCTGGCTTTCGGGTTGTAACACCAGGTTTATCATTATGTGTGGTGCGGTCGTTACCACCCGGTTCGTCGGTCGATGTTGGTGTTGGCTGTTCGGGAGGGTGGGGTGGGCATTCCTTATGTGTTTACTAGGGCTCGGGCGCTGTTCTGGGTCTCGTTGTGTCAGGGGTTCGAGTTGGGTGGGGGGCTCAATGCTTTAGGTATTTATTATTGCTCTGTTCAGTTTAGCTTTTTGGTGAATTTTGGTGTTTGTCAGGAGGCGGCCTTCTGCACCCCTCCTGTTTACTCTTGGGCAGTGGCCATTTTTCGGGAGGTCTGCCGTTGTCCGGGTTTCATGTCCTTGTCGTTTAAGGCGGTGTATAGGGTTTTATTTCGTCGTGTTCCGCCGCGGGTGGAGGGTTTGTTCCCGTGTTGGGATTAGGGGGTGGTGTGGGTGGCGTTGGGGGCTCGGTTTCTGGCACCGCAACAGCGGGAATTGTTGTTTCGGTTCTTGCATTTGTCGTTGGCGAAGAATGCACGGTTGTGCATGCTGGGTTTGCGTGCCTCTGACGAGTGTGTGCACTGTGGCCTCCCTGAGACTCAGTTGCATGTCTTTTCTTTTTGTGAGCGGTTGAGGGGCTTGCTTGATTGGTTTCGGGACGTGTTGGTTGGGGTTTGTGGGCCGGGGTGTTGGGGTGGCCTTTTGAGGTTTTTGTTTTTGTCCTTTCTGCGGCGGTTGTGCCGGGTGCGCAATACGTTATGTCTTCTCGTTGCTGACTATGTGTATTATGTGTGGGTGGGTCGGAGGGAGGGTTATGGGGTTGTTAGGCTTTCAGGATTTTTGAGAGGCCGTTTGTGTTTCACGTGGTGGTGGGTGCAGTGCGTGTTTCCGAGCAAGTTTTGTGGTTGGTTCACGGGTGGGTGTTTGCGTGGGATTGTTTTTGGGTGAGTGGTCGTGGGTCGGGCTTTTGGTTGTGGGTTGGGGGGTGGGGCTTTTTCGTTTTTTTCTTCGGTCCCCGGCCCTCCGGTTGGCCTCCTTGGAGGGGGTTGGGCTGGGTGTGTGAGTGGGTGCTCCTGTAGTTGTGTGTTCGGTTTGTTGTGTGGATGTGTGTGGGGGTGGGGGTATGCTTCTTTGCTGGCTCCTGCGTGGGCAGTTGTTTGTGCCCTGTGTGGGTTGGTGCAGCTGTTCTGTTGCTAAATTGATGTTCTTCCTAGTGTGAGTGTTTTTGTGGTGCGTGTGTCTCAGTGTTTTGCTGTTCGCCCCTGGTTCTTTCTTGGGGTTGTCAAGTTGTTGTACCTGGGCCTTGGCCGTAATTTGTTTTATGTTACTTATATGTTTTGTGTGCAGTGTGACTCTGCTTTGTGTTATTTATGAGATTGTGTGCGTCTTGTGTGAGTGCGTGTGTTGGTTTATTATGTGAACGTTATTTTGTGTCTTTCTATGTACATGTGTTTGTTGTGTGTCCATTTTTTTTTGTTTAACTTTGTATTCAGCCTCATGTACCAGGAGTTTCTAGGTTCTCGTGATGTTTTGTTTTCTTCTGTACCTGTGATTATTGTTCTTATTATTATGTTTTTGTTATTATGTTCTTGTCTTGTGTCTTGTGCTATACTTTGTATATTTCTTTTATAAAAATAAAAAAAATAAAAACTACCAGCAGAATACTCCTCAGTGCTCAAATTGCTAGACCTGCTCCCACACTATCCTGTGTGCTAGTAGATTTACGCAGCCAGTACTCAGTATTTTCAGCACTATTTAATTTATGTACTTTAACGTAAGGTTAACTTGCCTGATTGATTGTTTTTTGTTTTGATTCTTGATCGATGGCTTATTTTGATTAATTTTGTCAGTTTGTTAAGATGATTTTTTTCATAATTAAAGAATTAAAATTTTTCCAGTTTCCTGTATTTTATTCTACATTTATCATACCATGAAGAAGTCACCATAGCTGTTTTTTGTTAATTTGTTTTTACTTTTTGTTTGTTTATATGTTCGTGGCATTCCATCTGCCCAAATCCACTGCACTTAGTCATTTTACCGTAACATATATTTGGGGACCTGTCCTAGGAGCCTCACTCAGGTATGCGCCTAGACGCTTCATATAAAGTTGTGTAAGTGTACTTGGCTTTATTATAAGTTTGCCTGTGTCTTTTCAGAACTACTATTTTGAGTGATTTTGATGGTGCTTAATACTGTTTACATTCCAGATGTAGCATTATATGACTGTTGGATGACTTTGGATTACGTGGTGTCTTATGGCACGAGTCATACTCGTAATTGGTTGTTTAATAATCTTTGCTATATCCTGTGATTTCCACCATATTCTTCTCCCTACAGGAGAACTTCTCATTACGGCAGATCACCCACTTTGGTACCCCTGGTACTTTGGTCTGTCTCCGGGCTAATACGCCCACGTCTTTACTACCCGAACATAGGAGGACACAGGGGGCCATAGCTCCTCTAGCATTACGGACTACGTTATACGGTTAGGACCCATACAGCAGTTCTCGTCATAAATTAATACTTTCCGCACCCCTACGCATTGGTCAAATATATGGTATTTACACAGGTAGGGAGTTAGCATTTTTTTCCAGAGCACAATGAGTGATAACTCTGTAAGTACTATTTAGTTTTAGTAGGAAGCCTCTTACCTTTGTTCTCGTCAATTAGAGACCAGGTAAGAAATCCCTAAATTTTTTGGACTACATTCGAGACAATTATGTTTCACAATTCCAGTAGGATCCCTCTTGCCCCTGTCCTCATCATATAGAGTACCGGGTACAAGATTCCCTACGTATTCGTTTCACTTTCGATCTAAGTAATCAATTCAATTACTAAAGTTAACTGTTGTAAACTTGACTATAAAGTTTAAATAGGATAGTTTACAGTTGCCATGTCATCCTGTCAGTCTGACATCTCATATTTTGGTACATCAACTGAGGTATTTTCTTTGCACATTATTTTCTATCATTCTATTCACCATGTTTCGTCTAACAGCGTTCAGGCAGAATCCAAACGATGAAGTGGGGCACACTAATTCGTGCCACCAAGGCGGAGATGCTAACTCTTGTAAATGCGTACCACATTACTGCCCCCCATGGAGCCACTAAAACTTATCTCCATAAGATTATACTTGACCACTTATTAGACAATGATAATATTACATCCGAATCTCATGAAGAGCGCCTTAGCAGCCATGAAATTGAAGATAGAGCTTTCCACTCAAGAACGCGAACGTCAGAAGAAAACTCTCAAGATACAGAAGGAACAACTTGCTCTACAAAAAAAAAACAAGCTGAACTGCAACGTGAACTTGAGAAGGAACAACTAGAGTTCCAACGTGAACGTGAGAGGGAACAGCTTGAACTCCAACGTGAGCGTGAACAGGAAGCCCTTAAAGTAAGAGAAAGAGAACGTAAACTCCAACGTGAACATGCTGAAAAACAAGCCGCCATTGCTCTACAAAACCGTAGAAAAGAGCTTGACTTGGAAACTACACACCACACTCAGCGCAAGGAAGCGGAAGCTAACCTCCAGGTACGTTTCGATCTTTCTTATGCAATTAAGTTGATGCCATCTTTTGTCGAGACAGAAAATTATATATTATTTACTTCATTTGAGGCTCTAGCTAACCAACTCAGCTGGCCTCAGGATCAGTGGTCTGTACTTCTCAGGTGTCATTTGACATGTAGGGGCTGCCGTGACTCTCAGTACTATGGCGTCTGAAACCGACTACAAGGTATTGAAACAGGCAGTGCTAGATGCCTACCTCCTATTTATCGAGAACTACAGACGTAAGTTTAGGAATTACCTTAAAGCGAGTGCTACTACTTACCTAGAGTTTGCAAATAACAAAAAGAGATATTTCATGAAGTGGCTGGAAGCAACACAAGTCTCCACCTTTACAGATCTCATCAACCTCATCCTGATGGAAGAATTCCTTAGGCGTGTACCTAATTCCACACGTCCTACCTAGCAGACAAGGAAGGAACCGACCCTACTAGATGTGCACAGTTGGCTGACTCCTACAGTCTCATTCATAGAGTACCATCCGACACACCTTCTAGTAAGACGTCTTGGTTTACTCCAGCCAAAGTGAGTACCAGTAATGAAAACTCTGCGTTGTATTGTCATTATTGCAGAACCTATAGACATACAATAGAAGAGTGTACCAGTCCTCACTGTAAAGTCAGCAGTAAGACAAAGCCCAAATCACCTCCTCCTAAAATTCCAAATTCATAGAAGTCCTAAGTCTTTGGTGAATATTTTTGTTTCATCCACTGATCTTTCTCTCTTCAACAGACACCTTGTTGCGAATCTGTGTTTCATTCTAACATTCATCATGATAAATATGTATGTCCATTATTTCTTTTCCCCGTTAAGTAAATATAACATGATATCCAGTTGTGTTCCAGTATAATTATGTTTGATGTAATTGTAGCATGCTGTAGTGTGCCTGTATTGAATATTTTGTTAGGCTATTTGCAGGTTTATTCCTGTGGGGGGAGTCGGTGGCGTCTCATTGGGGGGATGACCATATTTGGGATGTTCCAGTGTGCGGGCCGTGTATCAAGCTAGCGTCAATGTTTCACCTTTGGAATTATTCCTGTTTATTGATTGTACTTAATTTCTTTTTACACCTTAGCAGTGTTATATACACATAAGTTTACTTATAATTATGTTCTAAATTTGTTAGCTTTGTTCTTAATTTGTTAGCTTAATTTCTCTTTGTTAGCTGAGTATCATGAGGTTTCATGTGGGTTTTAGTTTGGTCTTTTTTGGTAGACACAATGCCGCGAATGCTGGATGAACGCTAGTCCCGTTGGTAGAGCTGGCGGGTGGAGACATGTGTTTACTAGTTGTGTTTTTACGGGGGTTGAGCTTTGCTCTTTCGGCCCGCCTCTCAACTGTCAATCAACTGTTTACTAACTACTTTTTTTTTTTTTTTTTTTTTTTTTTTTTTTTTTTTTTTTTTTTTTTTTTTTTCCCACACCACACACACACACACACCCCAGGAAGCAGCCAGTGACAGCTGACTAACTCCCAGGTACCTATTTACTGCTAGGTAACAGGGGCATTCAGGGTGAAAGAAACTTTGCCCATTTGTTTCTGCCTCGTGCGGGAATCGAACCCGCGCCACAGAATTACGAATCCTGCACGCTATCCACCAGGCTACGAGGCCCCTGTGGTCAACAAGCGTTGAGCTAAGTCTGTGGTATTTGTTTATTGTTTAGTAACAGCTAATTTCCTGGTTAGACCATTATGTGCAAACCCATCTATTCATTTATGTTGTAAAGAAATGACCGGTGCTTAAATAAGGATATTGTAATATTAATTACTAGTGTATTAATATTTCTGGCTACCTGCATTTTCCATTTATGTTATTTGTATGTTCTTTGTTACTCTTACTTTAAGTATATTGCTTTGTTACGTAAGCAGTTTGTTTTTACCCCTAGACACTTATTGAGGCAAGGCCATAACATTACATATGTTTAACACCAGCAACAGAGGAACCATACCCAGAGGTCTAGGGTCGTAACACACCTGTACTCCGGAACTCTCTGCCAGCGGTGGAGATTCGGAGGGAAGGTTGAAAGTGAATATATTGAGGAACACAGTTGCTTTACAATCTATTCTTCTGAAGTCAACTGAACCCAACGTCACCTACACCCGAGATACTGTCCTCATTACAGATCGCACTGCAACTGCCCCTTATCTACTTGCCAGAGTCCGCCTGGATTGTCCGTTAATATAAGGTGAAGTCCAAATCGCCATCCGGGAAAAGCCTTTTCCCATGTCAGTTCAAATCCTCTTGGGCAACGACTTGGCAGAAGACCAATGACCTACAAATCTAATCATCAAAGAAAACCCCCAGGTATGTGACTCATCAATGGAAAATCCTATCTTGCAGTTTGTTAAAGAAGAGATACAAGAAACAGATGATTCTGATGAAGTCTCCCTGTTACGGACCCGAGCCCAGCGTCCGAGCACGGAGGAGTGACGACCACGCCATCTGTGGGTCAGCTCCCGAAACCCCCTCCAAATGGACGGCGCCATCAAGCGAGGACAGGAAATACCAGCCACAAGGGCTAGTTTCCCGTCCTGATCAGCTCATAACACAGCCGCTGCTGACCTCTGGTGAGGTGGCGCTCAGACAGCAACGCCATCTATGGAGTGGATAGGTGCGCGTTTGGGTCTGAGCCGGTAAGTGACGTGCCCTAGAGTGTCCCTAGTACTGATGACGTGTCTGATTACAGAGTCGACCAGGGACTGCTGTAATGGAAGTTGGATCAGTCTACCCAAGGCAGCCGTCTTGTCTCCAAGTATTTGCTGCAGCAGCTGTGAGTCACCCCCCCCCCCCCCCCCCCCCCCCCCGGATGAACACTGAGGTGTTAGCCTGCCTGTGACGTGGCAGCTGAGGGATTGTCGTACCCGGGACTGACTGGTGGAGACACTTAACCACTGAGGTGTTGTAGTGAGGAGAGTGACCTGTGGGATCACACGAGGCTCCTGACTAGGGCTCGCTACCCTAGTATCGGTCGTGGAGTGGCCTAACCAGCGTTGCTGATTGGAACCTGCCAGCTACAGGCTGGATTTGTGGTTGAAGGCCTCCACAACGGTGCCCCCAGTGGAACTGTGATTTGGCTGGCCTGTGGCCAGGGTAGACTCAACCCAGCAAACACAAATCATCTACACAACGTTCGCCTATCTCTTGCCATAGGTGTGGGAATGATTTGCATTGAGAATGGTGCAGGAGAGCCTTTGAGAAACTTTTACTCAAAAAATCCAAACACAAAGGTTTAATTATAAATTGTTTTTCTACAATTATTTTCTTCCAAATGTAAAACAAATAGTTTTTACATGTTTAAATATAAAATTTATGGTGTTTTTTTGTAAAATTCATTAATAAATTGTGAATGATATATATTGGCTGAGTGAAACCTTTATAATCCATTTAGTTATAATTTGAACAGAAAAAAGTATTTTTCCAAATTTTCTAAAAATTGCTCTTTTTAACACAATTTGACTCCTTATACATTCCACTAAACACTATATCATGTTTAAATATATAATTTATGTATTATTCTCTAAAATAATTTATATAAATTATATAAGTTGTTGGAAAGTGGTGTTAAGGATTCTGAAAACATTTTGTTGTGTTAATATGTTCTTATTAACTATGTCTCAAGTTCACAGTTTATCAAACAAGAATATTAACATTCGTCAACTCTTAAAATCTTATATGTTATCTTGCTGGTGCAAAAAAGGGTGAATCTTTAGGAACAGCTATAGTATCTATATATCACAAATGGTGTTTTCCCTAACTCAAACAATGTAGGGTTTATTATTCTACACATATTTCTAATGACTCTTAGATGTTTACATTCTCTGAAGTATAATTGTGAAGGCTGTGTCCATCACTCTCAACACAGATTCTTAAACTCGTCTCTGCAGGTTCAACTATATAATTAGTTTCCATTTTGAATTTCCATGGACATTTGTATCCAAAATGAAACCAATGTGGTTTCCTTCAGCGCCTTCAGCCAGCACATTTGCTCATTCATTTCCAAAGATTCCAACAAGGTAGGGGATTTACAGAAATTTGTATATTCATATTGTTATATATTAAAAATATGAATGCAGTTCAATATGATAAGACAAATACATGAGTTTATGATAAATTCGTTTTCTGTGATATACCATTGATATGCTCTTTTTTTCTTTAAACGGCAGACTAAACTAAAGTGCTCACATCAACAGATTTGATGTATAAATGGTCAACGCTCAACAGAGTTAGTATAAATGTATTAGTATAAATCTTACTTGTCTCATTGTTAATTCACATTCAATGTCAACTTGTGGTTTTGATGTGGCACGTTTGGCCAAGACACCCCACCCCATTATGCACCCCATACCCATCTTGTGGGCGGTTGTGGAAAGGGTTACAGAGGCACATAATGGGCTCAGGGACTGAACCCCACAATTCATTTAGCTAAGCAAGTTACAATCTTGATGAGCTAGTTACAAAATTCAATATAAGTCATCACATCAACAATGGGTTCGAGATCGACCTCAAGTACAGGTTCTAAATTAAGCAACTGACATATGTGGAGAGCTAGTATCAAAATTTATATGTTTGTCCTGCACACCGTCCCCCATCCAGTGGGCAGCGGTGGATAGGTTACAATCACTTAGTTGTTATCTACAGTTAGCAAACTGGGGATATTTGGCTAAAATTTCTGGTAGCAGATCATTTTGAATGAAATATTGACACATCGCTGGAACATTGGTTATAGAATTGTCTCTAAATTCATGTATCTTTTCGCACTCCATCACATAGTGACGGAGGGTGTGCGAATAATTTTGTTGACACAGTTTACATTTGGTCAGGTCTACATCAGCAGATAATGAGAATTCCCAGAGATACTTGTAACCGAGTCTAAGCCGAGCAGTAGTAACATCTAGAAGTCTGCTGATTTTATTGGATGATCCATAGATGTGTGGCTCCTCTTGTATGATATGTATGATAGATGGAATTACTAGTTCCAGTTTCTAGGCAGGCGATGCAACCTGTCCTCTTAAAAAGAACGTCGCTTTTGGCCGTTTGCCCGTATGGCCGAATTTGGACGTAATTTGAAATTGAAAAAAATATGAAAACAAATTTGGGATTTTTTTTTTCAACAACAGTAAGTTAAGGGTCCTCTGATAGGTTAGGTGGGCAGGAAATTCTCATAAAGTTTCAAAACGTTATGAAAAACGTTAATTTAAAGTGTCCTCTTATAACCTCTGCGCGTACGCCGGACGGCTCAAATAGAAAACGGAACAGAACGTCACTTTTGTGAGTGGATTTCATTTCAAATTACGTCCAAATTTAGCCATATCGCGCATACGAGCCAAAAGTGACGTTCTTTTTAAGAGGACGGGTTGGGCGATGAGTACTCACAATAACCTTAATTAAGCGTCAAAACAAAAATGTGTATACTCTTTTTACTCTCCTGACCTTAGTTCTCGAGCTATGTATTTCATTTTGGTACCAACGTGTTCGCAATAACATTCTCTAGAAGAAAATCAGCAAAAACGGTCACCAAAAGTTATATGAATACCAGCACCCAATAAATACCTACGTAGATGACTCGCCGTGAGTGCCCAAGAGCAACAAAATGTTTTTACTCTTGGGATTGTTATCACTTCCACACTTGTCCTACAGCGTTAATTTTGGTATCAATGTACTCGCAATGAAATTCCCAACACGGTGATATGAATATAAACGTAGAATAATGGTCGCTGCCCACCCGCAAGAGTGTGGGAAGTGGCGGAACTGTTACCCAGTATTGGTGACAAGACGACACATGGGCGATACAGTGCTTTGAAAGTTTATAATTATATCACTGTCCTGACATTATTATTGTATGTACGTCATTCATTTTTGTGCCAATGTTTTCGCAATAGAATGTTCTATGAGCCCGTAGGTAAAAAAGAGCAACAAAGCGTAAGATAGAATAGCACCATATATAAAACAACGCTGGTACATATCAGTGAGCGTCAAACACACACGAAATGTGTGTGTTTGATGGTGGTCAAACGATGTTTGATGTGTTTGATCAGGTGATGTCCTGATCCGCATAATTAAAGTATGAATTATGTTGAGAAAAAATAAGAAAAAAGGGAAAAAACAGGGGTGGGAGAAACATGACAGAAAAAGAGTAAAAATACAATTTGGTCAACAAAACAGCATTGTTTAAAATAAAAGATATGGATTGACATTTTGGGGGTTAGGTTGGTAGGTTACATTGAGTTAATTAGGTTGTACTTAGTGTTTATCTGTTATAGATAGGAGCTGCCTGGTATGGGCCAATAGGCCTTCTGCAGTTACCTTTGTTTTTATGTTTTTGCCCTGTAACCTAAATGGTTAGAGAGGCACATATATGGGCTTAGGGACTGAACCCCACACTACATTTAGCTAAGCTGGTTACAATCTTGATGATATAGTTACAAAATTCTGTATAAGTCGTCACATTATCAATGGGTTCGAGATCAACCACAATTTCCTGAATAGATATAACAAAGGGGATATTAATAGGGTATTAAAATTGTCAACACAAGATAGAACACGAAACAATGGGTATAAATTGGATAAGTTTAGATTTAGAAAAGACTTGGGTAAATACAGGGTCAGTAACAGGGTTGTTGATTTGTGGAATTTTTCTTAACTTATAAATTTATCTTTATTTATCTTAAACTGGTTGGGAGAGGTACAGTTTTTAACATAATTGGGAAGGTCATTCCACATTCGAGGTCTCTTGATTTGTAAAGCATTTCTAGTTTGACTAAGTCATACTCTTGGAATATCAAATAGGTATTTGTTTCTGGTGTGGTGCTCATGGGATCTGTTACAACCTTCTAGGAAGCTTTTAAGGTCAGGATTGACATTACAGTGCAGCGTTTTATATATATAAAATACACATGAGAGTATGTGCAGGGACTTAATATCTAACATATTCAGAGATTTGAGTAAGGGGTCCATATATACTGCCCGGTTGCCTGAAATGCTATAGGCCTACTATAGTGGCTTTAGGTATTGTATGCACTAGCTCTATCTATAAATCCAACATTATGTTTGTAAATCAACTATGTATGTACTTTCCTGAATAAAATTGACTTTACTGTACATTTATATTCTCTGTGGATTTGTTACCCCTATCGTTTGGGAGAAAAAAAATGACTAATACGTTCGGCGAATGACTTTGACTTCAACTTCACTTTGACTTCGTTCATGTCATCGTATTTTCCGTAATATATAAAGGTTATGACAATGCAATTATATTATTGTGTGCAAATAAGTTTGAAATTTCATGTACCCTAAAAATATTAAAATAAAGAATAAGAATAATTAAATAATTGTTGTAGTAAATTGTCACACGTTCATCATACGCAAACGAACACACAGTTTGGAGCGTCAGTACAAGACCGCCGCCATTTTAAAACACGGCTTCGAATGTAAGTAATGTTTTTCTCGTACTAACACTGTGTTATACAATAGATTTGGTCTTGAATTCACAAATTTAGTTGTTACATCTGACAGAGTATGTTAGACGGTGTAATGCTGGTCCATGTTAACGTATTTGTGGGCTTGGTTGGTTTAAATGTGGAGGCGAGGCCTGGCAGTGCTGGTGTATGTGGAGGCGAGGCGAGGCCTGGCAGTGCTGGTGTATGTGGAGGCGAGGCCTGGCTGTGCTGGTGAGTATGTGGAGGCGAGGCCTGGCAGTGCTGGTGTATGTGGAGGCGAGGCCTGGCAGTGCTGGTGTATGTGGAGGCGAGGCCTGGCTGTGCTAGTGTGTATGTGGAGGCGAGGCCTGGCTGTGCTAGTGTGTATGTGGAGGCGAGGCCTGGCTGTGCTAGTGTGTATGTGGAGGCGAGGCCTGGCAGTGCTGGTGTATGTGGAGGCGAGGCCTGGCTGTGCTAGTGTGTATGTGGAGGCGAGGCATGTACAACACTCCCCAATAGGAAGAAAACCCATTGGGTTCTAGGCTAGGTTAGGCTTATCTGTAATAATTGAATTAAGCCTAGCAAAGCCTAGAACCTAGTTCAGTAATTTAAAAAATGTTGTAACTTGAAAAATGCCATTCAATACATTACACAATTTAAATATTTTCAGGCAATCAACACAACCCTCATGTTGGCTAACCCTCTCTCATGTTGGTCAATAATTTAATTATTTTTTTATGGAGTAATCTTTGCTGTTGAAATGTAGTCTTTTTGAGACTACATTTCAAATGTAGTGTGTGTGGAGGCGTGTATGTTAGGTATTACCTAATATACACGGTGTAATATATCTATCTGTGTGAAATAGATTAAATCCATTTATTTGATATTCAGCTAATAGTTCTGTATTTTCTACATTCATCCATGTTTTGGTAAGTGCAATAATATGTATTGTTTCATTGCAGATTAGAGATTCAAGATAGTTCTAGATTTCCGAAGTACTGAAACGCGCGCCATACAGGCTTGGTGGATCTAGGTGCAAGGTAAAATTATTTACATTTACTTGTTTTGTATTTATGTTTTGTATTTATATGCATATATGCATTTATATGCATTATTCTATAGAATAATAGATCTCGTAATAATTTTGCAAAAATAGTGGCATTTACTATTTTTAAAAGATTATTAAAAAATTTACTGATATGGTGCATTCGGAAGGGCGAAGAGGGAGAACGGCCTGTTGACATAGCTCGGGTGCAGGGGGATGGGGGTTGTGTAAAAGCCTGGTTTGTGCCTCGGAGAGGCTATGGGATCCAGTAAGTTCAGTAGAACTTCGGTTTCAACCCTTTTACCCTGTTGTAGCTCAGTCGATTAAGGCAGTGTCTGGGATGCTCCCGGACGCAGGTTCGAATCCTCGTCACGGCCCTTGTGGATTTGTTCATTTGATGCATCACGTTATTGTGATCTGTGTGTGTAATTCTTCACTTGCTACAGCAACAGGAATGTGTGTGTATGTATTTGTGTTGTTGAATATGACCGAAAGTGTAAGATTAATGATTCTAACACAAATCGTCTGAATATTTGTTTTTCTTCACTGTCGAGAGTAGTTAAAAAAATTTACTCGAGTTTATTTTCACACTTTATTTATGGTCCTTAAGTCCCTCTCCTTAATGCTGCTGCTGTTTCTCGCATCTTTGCATCGCTTGTATGTTTGGGGGTTTGGCCTCTTGCTATATATTGATTCCATTTGTGTGTGTTTGGGTCTCAGGCCCTCTCGCAATTTCTGTTGAACAAACCCCTTTTCCTAGTTCTGCATCTCTCCTTTGGTACAAATTTTGTTGTGCTTTTATCATATATTTCACAAAACTTGACATACATTTCATTTACTTCATGTCCTATCAGCAAGTGTTTGTCAAATTCTTTAAGGAAAGTTTATCATCCTGATTGCAGATCTCTAGCGATATTATGTCAACTTCTTGTGGATTCGCAATCATTATTTAATTTACCTTTAGGTGTTCTTTCACCAGCACAGCAACACTGTACCTCTCCCAACCAGTTTAAGATAAAAACTAAGTACTAACTAATTAACTCAATGTAACCTACCTTACCCCCAAAATGACAACCCATGTCTTCTATTTTAAACAATGTTGTTTTGTTGACCAAATTGTATTTTTGTTTTTTTCTGCAATGTTTCCCCCCCCCCCCCCCACCACTCTACCACCACATTGAGTTTAGTAGCTCTGTGCACGTCAGGTGCTGTTTAATATACAGACCTACTCCTCCATTTGACCTAGTTTCTCTATCACATCTATATCACTTTGTGCTTTAGCCCTGGTGGAGCTTGGTCCACCAGGCTGTTGTTTGGAGTGGCCCGCAGATCCACATACAGTCTGCATATGATATACAGTCTGTTGATCAATTAAACTACAGTAGTTAGTTTTTATCATCCGAATGCACCAATATGTGTTCATTCTTCCCAGATGAAGGAACTAGGTAATATTCATCATCTGAATGCACCATCTGTTGCTTTAACACACTCATGATACACGAGAGGTTTAAAAAACTTTTAAAACTTTTAAAACTTTTTGACCTATGTATTTAAAAGCAATTCTAAAGTTAAAAAGTGTAGCATAGGCCCCTCGCAGAATGTTCTTAATATGATCCTCAGGTTATAGTTTTCTATCTAAAACCACCCCTAGATCTCTTTCTTGATCAGAATTCTTTATAGATCTCAGTGGCTCGATCATAGAAACTGCTCTAAATCCTTGTTGGCCTGGATTGTGGAGGTCATTGGTCTCTATAAAACTAGTAATCTGACTCCTGATCACTCTCAAATAATTTTATTATGTGGGATGTTAGTGCAACTGGTCTATAATTCTTTGCCAATGCTTGTGTTGTGTTGTGTTGTTTTGGTAGTGATGTGCAATGTGTTGTTTTGGTAGTGATTCGTCCAGTTCTGGTAGTAGTGCGGTTGTTGTGTAGTGTAGTACTTGTGTGCTTGTTAATGACTTGTATTCCAGTCTTGTGGGTATCTCCTTTCCCCTACGGGCCAACTGCTTTGTTCTTACCTAGCATTTTGCTTTGTTTGGGTATGAATGTTTGTGTGCCGTATATTTTGCAAAATTTGCCATATATCTCATTATTTACTCCTCTGCCTAGCAACAAGTCTGTCTAATTATACTCATTAACTGTTTTTCAAAGTTCCCCATAGTGTCCTTTATTGAAATCGAGTTCATGAACCGTTTCAATGTTCTTATTTTCTTCTAGATTATATCTTAAAGTATATTTAAATGTTATTGTTATTATTGTTATTAAATGTTATTGTGACATTGCATTGCAATTGAGCTATGTTGTTTACCATACCGTTCATTTCGTGAGTATAAGTATAGATGCCACACTTGTGACAGGTAAAACCATGCCTTTTTTGAAAAACAGCACCGTCTGTTGCACGTAAGAGCAACCCACACTATATTATGTTGCGATATTATTTCAATATTTCCGATTGTATTGATAATTTGAATTTTCATAGATTTCAATTTATTTTCATTTCGATTTAATAATTTTGTGTGACATTGCATTGAAATTGAGCTGTGTTGTTTACCATACTGTTCATTTCATGAGTATAGTTTATTTTTTTATTTTTTTCATTTCATTTTTTTAGCTGTTCTTATTTTTCAGTGATGGGAATATCAGATCATTTGATGTTCCCAATTTTCTGATGGAAGCATCAGACCATTATAGAATGCATCGGATGAGGTAGTTTGGAATGGTGGGGAGGACGAGAGGGGGGTATGGTGGGGAAGACGAGGGGACAGAGGAGAGGGTAATGGTGGGGAGGACGAGGGGACTGGGGAGTTGGGGATGGTGGGGACAGGGGAATGCTGGGGAGGACAAAGGGACAGGTGAATGGGAGATGGTGGGGGAGGAAGAAGGACAGGGGAGGGGAAAATGGTAAGGAGGACGATGGGACAGGGAAGTGGGAATAGTGGGGATGATGTGGGGACAGGGAAGTGGGAAGGACGAGAGGACTGTGGAATGGGGAATAGCAAAGTGAATTATAATTATATATATTAATTAATTCTTATAAATTTCCAGAAGCCTGTATCAACACCCACACTAATGCAACTGAAAGAGATGTTGAGACAAGTATTGCTGATATGTTGAAGAACGCCCCAAACAAACTCGGTGGAAACAGATACAAGGTAAAGTTTGCCAATTTGCTGTAGTCTAATTCAATTTCTTTTTAGTAATCTTCGAGAACATTTATGCTATGAATAAGATAAAATAATGTAACTGATTTTGATTTATTTACTATTTATTATTTATTTACCGTTATTAGTATAATAGATCTCGTAATAATTTTGCAAAAATAATGGCATTTACTATTTTAAAAAGCTCGGGTGCAGGGGGGGGGGTTATGTAAAAGCCTGGTTTGTGCCTCGGAGAGGCTATGGGATCCAGTAAGATCGTCCTTCCTTTCCTCCCTAGAATCTGGATGTAGCAGGTGCTCAATTGTCAAAAGTGAAAAATTGGTTTTGTCTTCCGAATGCACCATTTCTGTAAATTTGCTAATAATCTTTTAAAAATAGTAAATGCCATTATTTTTGCAAAATTATTACGAGATCTATTATACTAATAACGGTTTGATAAAATACAGTAGACTGCCTACTGGTTTTACCTGTAATAAGGTTTGATACAGATGATTATGATTATGGTTTTGGCCTCCACCACCCTCTCACCTAACTTGTTCCAACCATGTCTACCACGGTTTTGTCTTCCGAATGCACCATTTCTGTAAATTTGCTAATAATCTTTTAAAAATAGTAAATGCCATTATTTTTGCAAAATTATTACGAGATCTATTATACTAATAACGGTTTGATAAAATACAGTAGACTGCCTACTGGTTTTACCTGTAATAAGGTTTGATACAGATGATTATGATTATGGTTTTGGCCTCCACCACCCTCTCACCTAACTTGTTCCAACCATGTCTACCACGGTTTTGTCTTCCGAATGCACCATTTCTGTAAATTTGCTAATAATCTTTTAAAAATAGTAAATGCCATTATTTTTGCAAAATTATTACGAGATCTATTATACTAATAACGGTTTGATAAAATACAGTAGACTGCCTACTGGTTTTACCTGTAATAAGGTTTGATACAGATGATTATGATTATGGTTTTGGCCTCCACCACCCTCTCACCTAACTTGTTCCAACCATGTCTACCACGGTTTTGTCTTCCGAATGCACCATTTCTGTAAATTTGCTAATAATTTTTTAAAAATAGTAAATGCCATTATTTTTGCAAAATTCCTGAATATTGTCAAAATGACGGAAACCCATATGTCAAAAACACATGGAGATATACCAATCCTGGAAGACATTCTTCCATCCCCACTTGAAACTGTTGAGCAGGTGGAAAGTCTGTCACATGAGCTAAAAGTTAACAGTGAATATAAAAAGAATATGGTAAGTGTTGCTTAATTCTTTTAGCCTGAGTATGGTAAGTGTTGCTGAATTTTTTTAGCCTTGTACATATGTCTTTTGATTAGTTTTTTTGCAGATGAAGGAAGGTGGGGTGGCACATAATTGATTGTTCAGTGTTATGTTTAAGGTACAAATAAAACAAAAGCAAAAGTTACTCAAATTCGTTGATTTTTGTAATAGTTAAGAAGGAAAATATTTTAATGCTATTTATTTAATACAGTTGGAAATTAGAAAATCTAATGTTGAGATTGAAAGATATATATTATTTTCTATTACCTTACAGCTTATGCATTATTTTAACAGGTCCAGACGCTGTCTCAAATGGGCGGTGCAAGCTGTGGAGACACAGTGAGACGAATGATGAGGAGGATAGGGACCTATGGGGTCTGGTCTCAGTATTCACTCGTTGGGCGCAAGAGGAAACGTGTCTTCAAAACCTTGGATATTTGTAATGTAATAATAAGTACGTAAATTTGACATTTTTTTGGATTATATATATGTCTGCATGTATTATGTATTATACTTGCATGCTTGTTAATGACTTGTATTCTAGTCTTGTGGGTATCTCCTTTCTCCTACGGGCCAAATGCTTTGTTCTTACCTAGCATTTTGCTTTGTTTGGGTATGAATGTTTGTGTACCTTCATTGTATATTTTGCAAAATTTGCCATATATCTCATTACTCCTCTGCCTAGCAACAAGTCTGTCTAATTATACTCAATAACTATTTTTCAAAGTTCCCCATAGTGTCCTTTATTGAAATAGAGTTCATGAACCGTTTCAATATCCTTTTTTTCTTCTAGATTATATCTTAAAGTATATTTAAATGTTATTGTGACATTGCATTGCAATTGAGCTGCGTTGTTAACCATTCTGTTCATTTCATGAGTATATTTTATTTTCTATTTTTTCATATCATTTTTTTTATCTGTTTTTATTTTTCAGTGATGGGAATATCAGATCATTTGATGTTCCCATCAGAAAATTGGGAAAGTCAGATCTTTTGATGTTCCCAATTTTCAGATGGAAGCATCAGACCATCATGGAATGCATGGGATGAGGTAGTTTAGAATGGTGGGGAGGACGACAGGGGGGATGGTGGGGAAGACGAGGGAACAGAGGAGAGGGTAATGGTGGGGAGGACGAGGGGACAGGGGAATGGAGAATGCTGGGGAGGACAAAGGGGACGAGGGGACGGAGGAAGACTGGAGAACAGGGGAACACCTAAATAAAAGCCAACAATGTTATTACTCTGTGGCTTCTTGTCTCCTGACAAAAAGAATTATAATTATATATATTAATTAATTCTTATAACTTTCCAGAAGCCTGTATCAACACCCACACTAATGCAACTGAAAGAGATGTTGAGACAAGTATTGCTGATATGTTGAAGAACGCCCCAAACAAACACGGTGGAAACAGATACAAGGTAAAGTTTGCCAATTTGCTGTAGTCTAATTCAATCTCTTTTTAGTAATCTTTGTGAACATTTATGCTATGAATAAGATAAAATAATGTAAT